>NW_027308019.1:0-248000 GCF_047496885.1 Scyliorhinus torazame | reverse complement strand
CTCAAGTTTGGATTTTGCATCTCGCAATTCTCCAACAACTCCAATTAGTTGGTCTTCAGTGGACCTATACTCATTATCACTTTTATTTTTAATAATGATCTCTTGCTGACTGCGTATCTGTCCCGTAATTACCAGGGACCATTTGACACGTTCTGCGCGGTGTAATCGTGTGCATTTTCCCCATGCTCGCTTGATATTATCGATGGACAACTGTCCTCTGGGGATATCATACTTTGATTCAATTTTTTGGGAGGTTTTACATAGGTCAAATTGTCTACGAATGAAAGATCTACAATCCCCCAACATATCTTCAACAGAAACATCTGGTATTCCAGCACCCCCCTTGGATGTAGTGGGGAGTAATGTTCTGCTTGCTAAAGGCTCTGAACCTACACTTTGATTTGGATCAGCCATACATTTTCCTTGATTGCTGACTGCCGTCACTATTTTTTCAGTCCCGTTTTATTTTAGTTATTGCAGTGACTAATCTTCCAGCCACGTCCATGTTAGTCTCAACGACTGGCACCGGATTGATTTAACACAGTCTATAAAAATGTTCTTTTCAGGGGTCGAAGCACTGATTCACGAGGCTTTAAGACTTTTAATGGGTGAAAAGATATTTCTTACCCTCGTCGAGCCGTGGGTTCCGGCTGTCTTCCGGGCCTCCTCTGATTATCTCCGAAGCTTCCCGAAGGTTCCGGGCCTCCTCCGATTATCTCCGAAGCTTCCCGAAGGTTGCGGGCCTCCTCCGATTATCACCGAAGCTTCCCGATGGTTCCGGGCCTCCTCCAATTATCTTCGAAGCTTTCCGTTGTCGTCTGGCCCTCCTCCGAACGTCGTTCTCAGTCGTCTCACTCCTGCCGACTACGCCAAGTTGTAAGATTACTATTATTGGACTACGCAAAGTTGAAGGAATTTATCGTATTCCTTCTATTATTCGGTTACCAGCAGCACTTTGCGATTACTGGGACTCAGTAGAAATTTGCAGTTAGAACCTCTCAGCTGCCAATAGGAATTGTTTTATTAGTCTTCTAGTGATTACAATTTGAAAGTCATTTAAACGGCAATTCGTCGACAATTTCAAGCTTTCAGAGAATCAAAGACATGACCTTCTTGCTTAGGCAGACAGCTCGACAATAACTTTTAAAAGGTCAAAGTCTGGAAATGAAACATGAAAAAGAGAGAGAACTAAACTACAACTAAACGTCAAAACCTCAAAAACACTCCCCAAAATGGCGGGGGAAACTTTTTCAGTTATACGCTTTCATTTCTGTCTTAAGTCATCTAATCACACCACAATATAATCCTAATTGGTTTGGGTTCGACTCAAACACATTTGATTTGTCGGCAAGCCGTCCATCTTCAATGTGCAACATTAGCTTTAAAGTGTTTCATGTCTGCATGTTATGGAATGCGATATTCTGCTCAATCTTTACCAACAAAAACTGGTCTTCTGCTGACTTAGCTGTTATCTGCATTGTGAACAATAATGCCTTCATGTTGCTATGGTGCCTGCTTCGTCCTTGATGTGATTACTGGTACAGCTCATTTCTTAATGTCAAACTGTATTTGAAAGTATCTTAGTGAAAATGTTGTCTTTATCTCCAATTATTTTATGCATGTGTCAGGCCTTTGTGTGCCTCTGTTGAAGCTATTTGTTTTGTCATGACCTGAGGTTATGGGTGCGGAAATTCTCATTTTAAATGGGTATTTAAAACTGGGGCTTATTATTTATGCTTAAACAGCTATCTTTTACCTATACTAGTTGTATTAGAAATACCTGGCTTCTACATGCGCGCAGTATACGGAACAAGGTAAATGAGCTTGTTGCGCATATTGAAATTGGCCAGTACGATTTTATTGGCATCACAGAGACGTGGCTGCAAGGGGATCAGTTCTGGGATCTAAATATACCAGCATATGAGCCCTATTGAAAGGAGAGGCGGATGGGCAAAGGGGGCGGGGTTGCATTGTTAGCAAGGAATTAAGTTAAATCGATAGCAAGGAGCGATACAGGATCAGAAGGCATAGAATCTCTGTGGGTAGAATTGAGGAATCGCAAAGTTAAAAAGACCCTGATGGGAGATATATACAGGCCCCCTAGCAGTAGTCAGAAGGTGGGGCAGGAAACAAATCAGAAGTTAGAAAAAGCATGTAAAAAAGGCAATATCACAATAATCATGGGAGCCTTGAATATGCAGGTGGACTGGGAAAATCAGGTTGGTAGCGGATGCCAAGAAAAGGAATTTGTGGAATGTGTAAGATGTTTTTTTGGAGCAGCTTGTGGCAGAGCCCACCAGGCAACAGGCAATTCTGGATTTGGTAATGTGTAATGAGGCAGACTTGATTCGGGAACTTCAGGTGAAGGAACCCTTAGGGAGCAGTGAGCACAATATGACAGAATTTACCCTGCAGTTTGAGAGGGAGAAGCTGCAATGAGATGTAACGGTATGGCAATTAAATAGGGGGAACTACAAAGATATGAGAGAGGAGCTGGCCAGAGTTGATTGGAGAAGGAGCCTAGCAGGGAAGACAGTGCAACAGCAGTGGCAGGAGTTTTGGGGGTTATTCGGGAGCACAACATAACTTCAGCCCAAGGAGGAGGAAACATGCTGAAGAGAGGACAAGGCATCCAAGGACGACGAGGGATGTCAAGGACAGCATCAAAGCAAAAGAAAAATCATATACAGTGGCGAGGATTAGGGGGAATCCAGAGGATTGGGAAGCTCTTAAAAGTGAGCAGAGGACAACTAGAAAAGCAATAAGGGGAGAGAAGATGCAATTTGAGTGCAAGCTAGGAATATAAAAGAATTAAGGAAGAGGTTTTTTTCAACATATAAAACTTAAGAGAGAGGCAAAAATAGACATTGGACCAGTGGAAAACGTGGCTGCCGAAGTAATAATAGGAAACAAAGAAATAGCAGACGAACTGAATAGTAACTTGTCATCAGTCTTCACGGAGGAAGACACCAGTGGGATGCCAGAGCACCTGGAGAACCAGGGGGCAGAGGTGAGTGCAGTGACCATTACTAAGGAGAAGGTTCAGGGGAAACTGAAAGGTCTGAAGGTGGATAAGTCAGCTGGAAAGATGGGCTACACCCCAGGGTTCTAAAAGAGATAGCTGAGGAGGTTGTGGAAGCATTATTGATGATCTTTCAGGAACCACTGGAGCAGGAAGGGTCCCAGTGGACTGGGAAGTGGCTAATGTTACACCCCTGTTTAAGAAAGGAGGGAGGGAGGCAGAAAACGGGAAATTATAGGCCGGTTAGCCTGACTTTGGTCATTTGTTAAATTTTAATGTCCATTATTAACGATGAGAAATGCATGATAAAATAGGACTGAGTCAGCACGGTTTTGTCAAAGGGAGGTCATGTCAGACGAATCTGTTAGAGTTCTTTGAGGAGTTAACAAGGAAGTTAGACAAAGGAAAACCAGTGGACGTGATTTATTTAGATTTCCAGAATGCCTTTGACAAGAAACTGCATAGGAGACTGTTAAGTACGTTAAGGGCCCATGGTGTTAAGGGTAATATCCTGGCATGGATAGACGATTGGCTGACTGGCAGAACGCAGAGTGGGGATAAAGGTCACTTTTTCAGGATGGCAGCCGGTGTCTAGTGGTGTGCCTCAGGGGTCTGTGCTGGGACCACAACATTTCACAAAATACATTAATGATCTGGAAGAAGGAACTGAAGGCACTTTTGTTCAGTTAGCAGATGATACAAAGATCTGTAGAAGGACAGGTAGTATTGAGGAAGCAAGGGGGCTGCAGAAGGACTTGGACAGGCTAGGAGAGTGGGCAATGAAATGGCAAATGTAATACAATGTGGAAAGTTGTGAGGTTATGCACTTTGGGAGGAGGAATTCAGGCATAGACTGTTTTCTAAATGGGAAGTTGGTTAGGAAATCAGAAGCACAAAGGGACTTCGGAGTCCTTGTTCACGATTCTCTTAAGGTTAACGTGCAGGTTCAGTCGGTAATTAGGAAGGCAAATGCAATGTTAGCATTCATGCCAAGGGGGCTAGAACACAAGACCAGGGATGTACATCTGAGGCTGTATACGGCTCTGGTCAGACCCCACTTGGAGTAGTGTGAGCAGGTTCGGGCCCCGTATCCAAGGAATGATGTGCTGGCCTTGGAAGGGGTCCGGGTAGGTTCATAAGAATGATCCCTGGAATGAAGAACTTGTCGTATGAGGAACGTTTGAGGACTCTGGGCCTGTATTCATTGGAGTTTAGAAGGATGAGGGGAGATCTTATTGAAACTTACAGGATACTGCGTGACCTGGATAGAGTGGACGTGGAGAGGATGTTTCCACTTGTAGGAAAAACTACAACCAGAGGACACCATGTTAGGCTAAAGGGACGATCCTTTAAAACAGAGATGAGGAGGACTTTATTCAGCCAGAGGGTGGTGAATCTGTGGAACTCTTTGCCGCAGAAGGCTGTGGAGACCAAATCACAGTGTCTTTAAGACAGAGATAGATAGGTTCTTGATTAATGAGGGGATCAGGGGTTATGGGGAGAAGGCAGAAGAATGAGGACGAGAAAAATAAGAATGGGGATGAGAAAAATATCAGGCATGATAGAATGGTGGAGCAGGCTCGATGGACCGAGTGGCCTAATTCTGCCCCTATGCCTTATGGTCTTATGGCAAATTCAATCAATGGCATTCTCGCCAGAACCTTCGGATTATAGTGCACACTCACGTGTCTTGTTTCCTGTCTCCTGGAACGCCAATGTCCTCACGTGGAGGGGTGGCTCCAGTTTGTATAGAATCCCTGCAGTTCTCAAAGAGGCTATTCTGCCCACCGATGCCACACTGACCCTTTGAAAGATCACCGTACCTAAGCCCATGCCTCTGCCCTGTCCTGGAAAACCTGCCGTCCCACCTGACCTGCACATCTTCGACACTAAGGGACAATTTATCGCGGCCAGTCCAACTGAACTGCACATCTTTGGGATGTATAGGGCGGCACCTGACACAGTGATTAGCACTGCAACATCACTCTGCTGAGGACCCGTGTCCAAATCCCGGCCCTGCGTCACGTGTGGAGTTTGCACATTCTCCCGGTGTCTGCGTGGGTCTCACCCCCACAACCCAAAGATGTGGAGGGGAGGTGGATTGGCCACACTAAATTCCCCCTTAATTGGAAACATAATAATTGGGTACTCTGAATCTTTGGACAGGTAGGAGTAAAGCTGAGCACCCGCTGGAACCCCACGCAGACACGGGGAGAACATGACATTCCAGACAGACCTGAGGCCGGAATTGAACCCGTGTGTGTGGCATTGTGAGGCAGCAGTGCTAACCACTATGTCACTGTGCCACCCTGCTACATTGCCTTGTAGCTTTTGAACTGACGTACGTGACGATAGTGATGTTTAAGGGGCATGTTGACAAATACGTGAATAGGATGGGAATAGAGGGATGCGGACCCAGGAAGTGTAGAAGATTGTAGTTTAGACGGGCAGCATGATCGGTGCAGGGCCGAAGGGCCTGTTCCTGTGCTATACTTTGCTTTGTTCTTTGTTCATTGTTCTTTGATGGAGGCACCTCGCTGTTGTCTGTTCCTCTGTTCCGAACTCCCTTTCATTCTAAATAATATTGGAAATAAGGTGCTTCCCAGCTGTACGTCTGGCAGCGTCATAACTTTGTGTTTGCTGCATGAAGAACTTGCCTAGGTTCCGGGTCTTGGACATGGGGAATCTCGCTCGCGATCTCTTTCCCTGTTCCAGGGTTTCGCTGTTCCATGTTTGATGGGCAATGCGGCTGTACGAGCTGCAACTGCTCGGTGAGGAGGAAGCTGCAGCAGCGGGGCGGGCAGCAGCGGAGCGGGCAGCAGCGGAGCGGGCAGCAGCGGAGCGGGCAGCAGCGGAGCGGGCAGCAGCGGAGCGGGCAGCAGTGGAGCGGGCAGCAGTGTAGCGGGCAGCAGTGGAGCGGGCAGCAACGGAGCGGGCAGCAGCGGAGCGGGCAGCAGTGGAGCGGGCAGCAGCGGAGCGGGGAGCAGCGGAGTGGGCAGCTGTGGAGCGGGCAGCAGTGGAGTGGGCAGCAGCGGAGCGGGTAGCAGTGGAGCGGGCAGCAGTGGAGTGGGCAGCAGCGGAGTGGGCAGCAGCGGAGTGGGCAGCCGCGGAGCGTGCAGCAGCGGAGTGGGCAGCAGCGGAGCGGGTAGCAGCGGAGCGGGCAGCAGCGGAGTGGGCAGCAGTGGAGCGGGTAGCACGGAGTGGGCAGCAGCGGAGTGGGCAGCAGTGGAGACGGCAGCAGCGGAGCGGGCAGCAGTTGAGCGGGCAGCAGCGGAGTGGGCAGCAGCGGAGTGGGCAGCAGCGGTGCGGGCAGCAGTGGGGCAGGCAGCAGTGGAGCGGGCAGCAGCGGAGTGGGCAGCAGCGGAGCGGTCAGCAGTGCAGCGGGCAGCAGCAGAGCGGGCAGCAGCGGAGTGGCAGCAGCGGTGCGGGCAGCAGCGGAGCAGGCAGCAGCGGAGCGGGCAGCAGGGGAGCGGGCAGCAGCGGAGCGGGCAGAAGGGGAGCGGGCAGCAGTGGAGAGGGCAGCAGCAGAGCAGGCAGCAGCGGAGCGGGCAGCAGAGGATCGGGCAGCAGTGGAGCGGGCAGCAGCGGAGCGGGCAGCAGCGGAGTGGGCAGCAGCAGAGCGGGCAGCAGCGGAGCGGTCAGCAGTGGAGCGGGCAGCAGCGCAGCGGGCAGCAGCGGAGAGGGCAGCAGAGGAGTGTGCAGCAATGGAGCGGGCAGCAGTGGAGCGGGCAGCAGCGGAGCGGGCAGCAGTGGAGTGGGCAGCAGTGGAGCGGGCAGCAGGGGAGTGGGCAGAAGTGGAGCGGGCAGCACCGGAGTGGGCAGCAGTGGAGCGGGCAGCAGCGGAGCGGGCAGCAGCGGAGTGGGCAGCAGCGGAGTGGGCAGCAGCGGAGCGGGCAGCAGTGGAGCGGGCAGCAGCAGAGCGGGCAGCAGCGGAGTGGGCAGCAGCGGAGCGGGCAGCAGCGGAGCGGGTAGCAGTGGAGTGGGCAGCAGCGGAGTGGGCAGCAGCGGAGCGGGCAGCAGCGGAGTTGGAAGCAGCGGAGCGGGTAGCAGCGGAGCGGGCAGCAGCGGAGTGGGCAGCAGTGGAGCGGGTAGCACGGAGTGGGCAGCAGCGGAGTGGGCAGCAGTGGAGACGGCAGCAGCGGAGTGGGCAACAGCGGAGTGGGCAGCAGTGGAGCGGGCAGCAGTTGAGCGGGCAGCAGCGGAGTGGGCAGCAGTGGAGTGGGCAGCAGCGGAGCGGGCAGCAGTGGGGCGGGCAGCAGTGGAGCGGACAGCAGTGGAGTGGGCAGCAGTGGAGTGGGCAGCAGCGGAGAGGGTAGCAGCAGAGCGGGCGGCAGCGGAGCGGGCAGCAGCGGAGTGGGCAGCAGCGGAGCGGGCAGCAGCGGAGTGGGCAGCAGTGGAGCGGGCAGCAGCGGAGCGGTCAGCAGTGGAGCGGGCAGCAGCGGAGCGGGCAGCAGCGGAGTGGGCAGCAGCGGGGCGGGCAGCAGCGGAGCAGGCAGAAGCGGAGCGGGCAGCAGGGGAGCGGGCAGCAGCGGAGCGGGCAGAAGGGGAGCAGGCAGCAGTGGAGAGGGCAGCAGCAGAGCAGGCAGCAGCGGAGCGGGCAGCAGAGGAGCGGGCAGCAGCGGAGAGGGCAGCAGAGGAGTGGGCAGCAATGGAGCGGGCAGCAGTGGAGCGGGCAGCAGCGGAGCGGGCAGCAGTGGAGTGGGCAGCAGTGGAGCGGGCAGCAGCGGAGTGGGCAGCAGTGGAGCGGGCAGCAGCGGAGCGGGCAGCAGCGGAGTGGGCAGCAGCGGAGTGGGCAGCAGCGGAGCGGGCAGCAGTGGAGCGGGCAGCAGCAGAGCGGGCAGCAGTGGAGCGGGCAGCAGCAGAGCGGGCAGCAGCGGAGTGGGCAGCAGAAGAGCGGACAGCAGTGGAGCGGGCAGCAGTGGAGCGGGCAGCAGCGCAGCGGGCAGCAGCGGAGAGGGCAGCAGAGGAGTGGACAGCAATGGAGCGGGCAGCAGTGGAGCGGGCAGCAGCGGAGCGGGAAGCAGTGGAGTGGGCAGCATTGGAGCGGGCAGCAGCGGAGCGGGCAGCAGTGGAGCGGGCAGCAGCGCAGTGGGCAGCAGCGGAGTGGGCAGCAGCGGAGCGGGCAGCAGCAGAGTGCGCAGCAGTGGAGCGGGCAGCAGTGGAGAGAGCAGCAGTGGAGCGGGCAGCAGCGGAGCGGGCAGCAGTGGAGTGGGCAGCGGTGGAGCGGGCAGCAGCAGAGTGGGCAGCAGTGGAGCGGGCAGCAGCACAGCGGGCAGCAGCGGAGTGGGCAGCAGCGGAGTGGGCAGCAGCAGAGTGGGTAGCAGCGGAGTGGGCAGCAGCGGAGTGGGCAGCAGCGGAGCGGGCAGCAGCGGAGTGGGTAGCAGCGGAGTGGGCAGCAGCGGAGTGGGCAGCAGCAGAGCGGGCATCAGCGGAGCGGGCAGCAGCGGAGCGGGCAGCAGCGGAGTGGGTAGCAGCGGAGTGGGCAGCAGCGGAGTGGGCAGCAGCGGAGCGGGCAGCAGCGGAGTGGGTAGCAGTGGAGTGGGCAGCAGCGGAGCGGGCAGCAGCGGAGTGGGTAGCAGCGGAGTGGGCAGCAGCGGAGTGGGCAGCAGCGGAGCGGGCAGCAGCGGAGTGGGCAGCAGCAGAGTGGGTAGCAGCGGAGCGGGCAGCAGCGGAGTGGGCAGCAGCGGAGTGGGCAGCAGCGGAGCGGGCAGCAGCGGAGTGGGTAGCAGCGGAGTGGGTAGCAGCGGAGTGGGCAGCAGCGGAGCGGGCAGCAGCGGAGTGGGTAGCAGCGGAGTGGGCAGCAGCGGAGCGGGCAGCAGCGGACTGGGCAGCAGCGGAGTGGGTAGCAGCGGAGCGGGCAGCAGCGGAGCGGGCAGCAGCGGAGTGGGCAGCAGCGGAGCGGGCAGCAGCGGAGCGGGCAGCAGCGGAGTGGGCAGCAGCGGAGTGGGCAGCAGCGGAGCGGGCAGCAGCGGAGTGGGCAGCAGCGGATCTTTAACCCTGTTTCAGTAATGGCCACTAAATCATAGTCATTCGCGATGATTTGCACCATCAACTCATTTACCTTATTCCAAATACTACGAGCATTCAGCTAAAGTACACTTATGTTCGCTTTTTTAACTCTGTTCTGAATCTTAATACCTCGATCAGTAACCTCTCCAAAGTTATATTTCCTCTTAACCTTTCTCCTAATTTTACTTGTCGTTAAACCAATATATTCAAGTAACAAACTGCCGCGTCACTTATCATTAATGTTTTCACTTCCCGTTTTATTTATTTTAGTATTCCTGGTCCTATTCACTGAGCTCCCCTCAGTCACTGTACCTTGTATTGTCGCAGTTTTTGATTTTTGACTATGGCTTCTCTGCCTTACACTTTCCCCCTTAATTTATTTTGTTACTATTCCTTTTTCACTACCTTCCAACTTCCTGCATCGGTTCCCAACCCCCTGCCACATTACTTTAAACCCTTCCCAGAAGAAGGCATATGGTGTGTTGGTTTTCATTAACAAGGGGATTGACTTTAAGAGCCGCAAGGTTTTGCTGCAGCTTTATAAAACTCTAGTTAGACCACACTTGGAATATTGTGCCCAGTTCTGATCGCCTCATTATAGGAAGGGTGTGAAATGAAATGAAATTAAATGAAAATCACTTATTGTCAAAAGTAGGCTTCAAGTAAAGTTACTGTCACCACATTCCGGCGCCTGTTCTGGGAGCCTGGTATGGGATGTGGATGCTTTGGAGACTTATTTGTTCTTAAGGGCAGCACGGTAGCATTGTGGATAGCACAATTGCTTTACAGCTCCAGGGTACCAGGTTCGATTCCGTCTTGGGTCACTGTCTGTGCGGAGTCTGCACATCCTCCCCGTGTGTGCGTGGGTTTCCTCCGGGTGCTCCGTTTTCCTCCCACAGTCCAAAGAGGTGCAGGTTAGGTGGATTGGCTATGCTAAATTGCCCTTAGTGTCCAAAATTGCCCATAGTGTTGGGTGGGGTTGCTGGGTTATGGGGATAGGGTGCTCTTTTCAAGAGCCAGTGCAGACTCGATGGCCGAATGGCCTCCTTCTGCACTGTAAATTCTATGAAATCTATGAGACGGTGCAGAGTAGATTTACCAGGATGCTGCCTGGACTGGAGGGCATGTCTTATGAAGAAGGGTTGAGGGAGCTTGGGCTTTTCTCACTGGAGCGAAGAAGGCGGAGAGGTGAGTTGATAGAGGTGTACAAGGTGATGAGAGACATGAATAGAGTGGATATCCAGAGACTTTTCCCCAGGGTGGAAATGGCTGTTACGAGGGGACATAATTTTAATGTGATTGGCGGAAGTTACAGGGGAGATGCCAGAGGTAGGCTCTTTATACAGAGAGTTGTGGCTGTGTGGAATGCACAGCCGGCAGAGGTGGTGGAGTCCGAGTCATTCGGGACATTTAAGCGACTCTTGGACAGGCACATGGGCAGCAGTAAATTGAAGGAGTGTAGGTTAGGTTGATCTTAGGTTAGGATGAATGGTCGGCACAACATCGTGGGCCGAAGGGCGTGGTCATCGTGTGCTGTACTGTTCTATATTCTATGTAAATGCTCTCCACGCTACAGCGTTCAATGACATTGTTTAAACTTAAGTGCGTAAAGTATATCCTCCTGTTCCCCATTTAAGGGCAAGGTATTAATTTCTACTTGTGTAGGTTGTATATTAAAAACAACCATTTTGGAAAACAAACAGCAACTAAATACTGACTTGAATTGCTAAATTCAGAAGTTGGAATTGGAGTTCCAGAGGTGAATAAGATTGTTGTTCTGTTATCCAATTTAAAGTGCCTTCGAACAGCATTGCAGCAGTCCGTATATTCGGGGTGCTCCCGGAATGGCGCTATTCCTCCACATGGTTGGTCTTTTAAAACCCTTACTGCTGCGTCGCCACCTCCACTGCTCAACCGACCCACTTACCACCCTTACTGCGAATGAGTGGGGACTTGGGAAAGGTAGCAGATTGAGTCAATAAGAATTTACGATCTATCCACAATGTAAACTACTTTTACTACATGGGTTTCTTATGGAACGATGATTTTCATTCAACATGTCGTTTTTAAATAAGGAAAACATTAGGAGTTGTAAACGAGGGGTAGCTGCAGTTCCATCACCCCCCACGCTCCCCCCCCCACCCACGCCCCCCCGCACCCCCATCGACACACCAGTTGTCCACCAACTGATGCATTCTAGTGTAACTTAATTTTTAATTGAATAAATATAAAATACGGCTAAAAAAAGTTATAATTCTTGAATGAGTGGACTCCCATCCATTCATAATGTAGCCACTCTTCCGTGGAAGAGCCCATTAACAGAAGTACAGAAGGTTGATGTGTTGGGTTTTCTGGATCACAAACAGGTCACCAACACTGGAAGTGGTGCAACTCTATTTTATTATACGCTTAACTATATTAACATACTTGAACTGTGGGTAAATGCAATACCAGCTTTAACTGTTGACCCTTGCCTAGTCCTAACCAGGTGATGCACTCAGCATATGGTGAATGTCTGTGTTGCAGGCTGTGAGCTCTGTGCTCCGAGCTGGCTGCTACTAGAATGAGCGGGAACTCTCCTGTCCCTTGTCTTTATAGTGCGTGTGCTCCCACTGGTGATTGGCTGTGGTGTTGTGGGCAGACGAACAAGGAATGAGCGGGGAGACACCTGCCGAAGAACCACAGACGTTGCAGACCAGCTACCCTCTGGAAGATGGATGTGGACATTGTCATCCGGCGCCAGAGCAGGGAGATCAGTCGCCCGAGCGTCATGCGCCGCCTTGTGTTGTGCACGAGACTGTTGCATCCGCTGAAGGACCGGAACGTGGTCGAGGTCTGGGACGTGAATGGACGGCACCGTGGTCCTGAGAGTGCGACCCATGAGCAGCTGGGCTTGGGACAGGCCCATGGAGAGTGGGGCCAAACGATAGTTCAGCAAGGCGAGGTAGAAGTCGGATCCTGCATCAGCAGCCTTGCAGAGGAGCCGTTTGACGATGTGGACGCCCTTTTCCGCTTTGCCATTGGATTGGGGGTGCAGGGAACTGGATGTCACATGCACAAAGTTGTAACTGCTGGCAAAGTTGGACCATTCCTGGCTCGCGAAGCAGGGGCCATTGTCCGTGAGTGGGATTCCGTGACGAGCAAAGGTCTCCTTGCAGGCATGGATGACCGCCGATGATGTGATGTCGTGCAAGCGTACGACCTCCGGGTAGTTTGAAAAAAAGTCTACAATCAGGACGTAGTCCCTGCCGAGCGCAAGGAACAGGTCAACGTCTACCTTAGACCAAGGGGACGTGACAAGCTCATGGGGCTTTAGGGTATCACGTGGTTGGGCCGGCTGGAACCGCTGACAGGTTGGGCAGTTGAGCACAGTGTTGGCGATGTCCTCATTGATGCCGGGCCAGTACACAGCATTTCGGGCCCTCCGTCGGCACTTCGCCACGCCACGATGGCCCTCGTGTAGCTGTTCCAAAACGAGCTGGCGCATGCTGTGCGGGTTCACGATGCGGTCCAGCTTCAGGGGGACACCATCGACTACTGCCAGATCGTCTCTGATATTGTAGAACTGCGGGCATTGGCCCTTGAGCCATCCGTCCGTCATGTGGCGCATGACACGTTGTAGTAGGGCGTCAGCCGCATTCTCATGGCGAATGTGGATAAGACGCTCATCCGTGGCCGGAAGATTGGAGGCCGTGAAGGCCACATGGGCGTCAACCTGGCAGACGAAGCCCTCTGGCTCACACGAGGTGTTGACTGCCCTGGACAGAGCGTTGGCTATGATCAGGTCCTTGCCCGGGGTGTATTGGAGCTGGAAATCGTACCGCTGGAGTTTAAGCAGAATGCGCTGGAGGCGAGGGGTCATATCATTCAGGTCTTTTTGTATAATGTTGACCAGCGGGCGATGGTCAGTCTCGACAGTGAATTGGGGGAGGCCGTAAACGTAATCATGAAATTTGTCGATCACAGTCAACAGGCCCAGGCACTCCTTTTTGATCTGCGCGTAGCGCTGTTCCGTGGGGGTCATGGCACGTGACGCATATGCAATGGGGGCCCATTATGAGGCCGCATCGCGTTGCAGGAGCACCGCCCCAATACCGGATTGGCTGGCATCCGTTGAAATATTTGTTTCCTTCGTGGGATCAAAAAATGCCTATACCAGGGCCGTGCTTGTCTTGGTCTTAAGCTCCTCCCATTCTCGCTCGTGGGCGGGAAGCCATTGGAAGTCTGTCGTCTTCCTGACCAGGTTCCGGGGAGCTGTGGTATGGGAGGCGAGGTTGGGGATGAACTTCCCCAGGAAGTTGACCATGCCCAAAAAATCGGAGGACCGCATTCTTTTCCGTTGGCTTCTGCATGGCCGTGATGGCTGCCACCTTGTCCGCATCCGGCCGGACACCCAACCGGGAGATGTGGTCCCCTAGGAACTTGTGTTCCGTCTGGCTGAAGGAACATTTGGCTCTGTTGAGGCGAAGGCCTTGGTCCCGTATTCGTTTGAAAAAGCGCTGGAGGCGACTGATATGCTCCTGTGGGATGGTGGACCAAATGATGATGTCGTCAACATGGACGCGCACACCCTCAATGCCCTCCATCATTTGCTCCATGATCCGGTGGAATACTTCTGATGCCGATATAATCTCAAACGGCATCCTGTTGTCGCAGTATCTGCCAAACGGGGTATTAAAGGTACACAGCTTTCTGTTGGACCTGGCTAGTTAAACTTGCAAAAATCCTTTCGAGGCGTCACGTTTGGTGAAGATGTTGGCCCGAGCCATCTCGCATGCGGGCGTCATTCTCCGATCCCCCAGAGGGTCGGAGAATGGCCGTTGGCCGCCGTGAATCCCGCTCCCGCCGGTTGCCGAAGTCTCCGAGGGAGAAAAGTCGGCGGGCCGTTAATGGCGCCGCTGACTTCGGAGAATGGCTCGGGTCTGCGCAAGGCAGCCGATTTTCGGCCTGCCGATATTCTCCCTTCCGGATGGGCCGAAGTCCCGTCGACGTGATGACCATTCATGTCGACGTAAATCAAACCTCCTTTTCATCGGCGTGACCCTGTGCTCCAGGTTCACGCCGACCAGCGTGGAGGTGAGTGACGGCCTGGGGGGTTGGCTCTGGGCAGGCGATGGCGTGGCCGCAGTCTGAATGTGTGGGGAGAGGTGTGTCTCGGGTTGTGTGTGTGTGTGTGTGCGGCGTGGGGGGGGGTGGTTAGAGTGGGCTGGGCTCCGGGGGAGTGCCGGGAGGAGGGTCCGCGCCTGGGAGGAGGTTGGGGGGGGGTTCCGTACCGGGGCGGGGGAATGGGGGGGGTGGTCCGTGCCGGGGACGGGGTGGGGGGGGGGTCCGTGCGGGGGAGGAGGTTCGGGGGAGGGGTCCGTGCCGGGGAGGGGGTTGGGGGGGGTGTCCGTGCCGGGGAGGAGGTTGGGGGGTGGGTCCGTGCCGGGGAGGGGGATGGGGGTGCCCGTGCCGGGGAGGAGTTTGGGGGGTCCGTGCCGGGGAGCTGAATGGGGTGGTCCGTGCCGGGGAGGAGGTTGGGGGTTCCGTGCCGGGGAGGGGGATGGGGGGGTCCGTGCCGGGGAGGGGGATGGGGGTGTCCGTGCCGGGGAGGAGGTTGGGTTCCGTGCCAGGGAGGGGGATGGGGGGCCGTGCCAGGGAGGGGGTGTGCGAGGGCAAGTGAGTTGGTCCACCTGGCCAGGTGCCAGCCTCCAACAGTTGGACCCATGCGGTCCATGCCACATGGCTGGGGGGGAGGGAGGGGATATGGGCAATGATGACATGTCGTCGTCGTCCTCCCCCCCCACCCCCCGGCCAGGCCGTCATGATTTCCGATCATCCAGCGATGTTGGCCGCCATGGCGGCAGCCGCTAATGTCCATGTTGCCCTGGATGAGGAGGAGGAGGAGCGTGCCAGAGAACCGGCGCAGGCTGCCGCAGAGGGGCAGGCGGCAGCCGCCCAGGCTGGAGGGACACCTGACCGACAGGACGAGGAGGGGGAGGAGGACGTCGCGGCCCCACGGCAAAGGAGGCACCCGAGGGCACCCAGTGTGTACCGGCCCCGGCAGTCATACCAGGACCTCACGGACCGGGAATGCAGGAGGAGACTTCGGATGAGGCGGGAAACCGTGGCACACATCTGCCACCTGCTGGCACACCTGTCACCGCGTGGCACTGGCGGGATACACCCTCTCCCCGTGTCCGTCAAGATTACGGTGGCCCTGAACCTTTATGCAACGGGTTCATTCCAGGCACCGAGTGGGGACCTGTCCCGCACATCGCAGACATCGGTGCACCAGTGCCTCCGGGCAGTGACAGATGCCCTATATGCCATGGCGCACCGATACATCCTCTTCCCTGTGGACTGGGCCAGCCAAGATGCCCGGTCCGTGGGCTTCTCTGCCGTGGCCGGGTTCCCCATGGTCCAGGGCGCGATTGATGAGATGCACGTCTCCGTGCGGCCACCTGCAGATAACAGGGCCGTGTTCACTAATAGGAAGGGTACCTATTCGAGGAAAGTACAGGTGGTCTGCGACCACCGCATGATGATCCTGCACGTCTGCGCCCGTTACCCAGGCAGTGTACACGACTCATACGTGTTGTCGCGGTCATCCATCCCCAGCATGTACGAGGGACGCCATCCCCGGCTGAGGGGCTGGTTGCTGGGCGACAGGGGCTACCCATTGCGATCGTGGCTGATGACGCCTATACGGAGGCCACGCAATGAGGCGGAGAACCGCTACAATGATGCCCATGTAGCGACAAGGGGAGTGATCGAGAGGTACTTTGGCGTGCTGAAGATGCGTTTCCGGTGCCTGGACCTCTCTGGGGGCGCCCTCCAGTATCGGTCAGATAGGGTCGGCCGCATCATTGTAGTGTGCTGCACAACATAGCCCAGCAGAGGGGCGATGTGCCGCAGGCAGAGGAGGGCGGAGTGGAGGAGCAGCAGGAAGAGGCGCAGTCCTCCCCAGATGAGGGAGATGGGGGTAATGGCCAGGGCAGACGGGGTAGACACAGGCGGGTGGCTGTCCACCGTTACCGGCTGGCCCAGCGGGCACGGGACAGACTGATAGATGCACGATTTCTGGTTTGTCTTGGTACTTATTTGACATATAAATAACTTTACATATGCCTGACTGGATGATGAGTTTAGCACATTCATTACAGTGGAACAAGGCCACATACATCGTGCATCCCGCTTCACTGACTAGATGGGCGTGGGAATCGGGTAGTATGGCCACAGACCGCACACCATGGCAACAGCCGACCACCCACACCCCACACCCATCCACCCACCCAGCACCCTCACTCCCCTCCCCAACCCCACCCACCCCACCCGCATGCACACCACCCCCCCTTTGCCGATCCACCTGCAGCACAACGGCCGGGCTCACACAGTTGCGGGTGGACGCGTGTCTATTGCAGGCCATGGAGGATGATGACAACCCGCCCTGCGGTGAGCTCCTGGCTCCACATCGTTGGACTATGTCTGACCCATGGCCACAGTACCACCATCCACCCGGACCATCCCTGCATGCGGCTGTGACACTGCAGCGCACGGTCCCGTCCTCTGCCCGGGGGGGATGTTGATGGCGGATCAGGGGGAAGGGGGCAGACTCACCTGGGGCTGAGGTGAGACCACCCCTCACACACACACTTGCGCTCAACGTACATGACACCCCCGCACGCTTTGGACAGAGCACACAGGCAGCTTCTGTAGGTGTAACATTGACTTTAATAACCAAACGAGTTCATGCACGTGCCCTAGCCCCTAAAACGCATCTGTGCCCTGCACCCGTGCCAATTTACTCAGTGTCTAATTGTTTAGCCTTACGGGCCCTTTAACTACGTCTACGTGGTTCCCCAGACGGTACAGCAGAACTGGAGGTGGACTCCTGTGATTCCTGCCCTCTGACACTGAATCCCTTTGGCGGCCGTTTCCTGGGGCGTCCTGGCCTAGATGGGCCAGGCTGCGGCCCGGGCGACTGGGATGGCGAGCTGCCAGCCTGTCCTGCCCGTTGCCCACCCGATGCACCTGGGACGGAAGGGGGGGGGGAGAGTCCGAGGTGTCGCGGTGTTCCTAGACCTCCCCTACAGGGGGAGCCGGGACGGATCACTCTACCTCCTCCTCCCTCGGGGTGCCCGATGGCCCCCAGGCCTCTACATGGGTGGGGGATGCGAACGGACTGGCCATCCGACGCCCCCCCGACATCTGGTGCTGCCAGTCCTGGAGGCCCGTGCTGGTATCGACAGGGTCTGCAGGTTTGCAGCCATGGAGCCCAGGGGATTGGCAAACCCTGTCTGTGACAGTGCGACGCCGGCTCGCACATGGCCACTGGCGCCGATGCCCTCAGCGAAGGCCTGCAGAGACTGGGCTATGGCGTTGAGCGCCTCTGCCATCTGGCGCTGGCACTGGCTCATGGCCTCCTGTGAGAGGGCAGCCATGCCCTGGGCCACAGACGCTGCCTGCACGGAAAGCCCCAGGCCTCGCAAACCGTTCCCCATGTCTGACACCGTCGCACCCATTGCCTCCACCGCGGATGCCACCCGTGCGGTGTTGGCCTGGGTGGCACGCATGACCGGCACCACTCCCAGCTCCTGGGCGCGGGTGGACTCCTCCACCTGCGACTGCAGCCGCCGCAAGCCGGCCGTCACCCTCTTCACTCGTCTCCGGCTCGGTGGTTGCATCGGATCTATGGGTGGGTGTGGAAACTCCAGGAACCCGGGATCCATCTGGGCGGCAGATGTTCGCTTGGGCTGGGCTGCCTCCGACCGCCCGGCCCCTCTCCTGCTCCTACCTCCACCTGCTGTACCGGGACGGCTGTGTTGTGCGCACCAGTGAGTGTACCAGACGCCTCATCACTAAAGTGCCCAACCGATGTGAGTGTTTCTGCGATGGTGGAGGGTGTTGGTGACAGCAGTGGCGTTGTGTCGTTCTCTTCGTCCCACTCTGAGTCCATGGCACTTTGGGGTGGAGGTTCGTCTCCACCCATCCACTCTGAGTCACTGTCCGGTATTTCGTCTTCCAGGGTAGTGCTGTCCCGGGTAGGGGTGTCCTGGGCAGCGCTGTCCCAGGTAGTGGTGTCCCGGGTAGTGGTCTCCTGGGTAGTGGTGTCCTGGGTAGTGGTGTCCTGGGTAGTGGTGTCCTGGCTCGGATGTGACGGGAGCCTGTGGCTGCACCCCTCATCGCTGGGTGGTCGCTCCCGCACCTGACGGGGGTGTCGTCTCCCTGTTGCTTCAGGTCTCTCCGTCTCGGGTGGTGAGCAAGGGGCATCCTGCGGGCGTCGCATGCTGGAGGGTCCGTGTCTCTCCGTCTCCCGTGGTGCGCGAGGGGCATCCTGCGGGCGTCGCATGCTGGAGGGTCCGTGTCTCTCCGTCTCCCGTGGTGTGCGAGGGGCATCCTGCGGGCGTCGCATGCTGGAGGGTCCGTGTCTCTCCGTCTCCCGTGGTGTGCGAGGGGCATCCTGCGGGCGTCGCATGCTGGAGGGTCCGTGTCTCTCCGTCTCCCGTGGTGCGCGAGGGGCATCCTGCGGGCGTCGCATGCTGGAGGGTGCGGGTCTCTCCGTCTCCCGTGGTGTGCGAGGGGCATCCTGCGGGCGTCGCATGCTGGAGGATCCGTGTCTCTCCGTCTCCGTGGTGCGCGAGTGGCATCCTGCGGGCGTCGCATGCTGGAGGGTCCGTGTCTCTCCGTCTCCCGTGGTGTGCGAGGGTCATCCTGCGGGCGGTCATCATCTGCGGGGATGGGTGCCTGGACGTTTGGTCCTGCGATACACAATGAAGCATGCATGGTTAGACATCAGGCAGTGATCAGGTGATACGGGGAGGGGGATATAGGGGAGGGGGGATATGGGGACGGGCTGTCGGTGGCTCAATTGCTAGTACGTCCCCGACCTCTGCATCAGCAACCTCCCGGTCGTCAGGTCCGCCAGCCAGTTCCAGGGCCCTTTCCTCGTGTTCGGTCAGTGGCCTCTCATCAGCGGGGCCTCCTCCAGTCCTCACATGCTCCCTATTGTTGTGTGCGCGCTTCTCCTGTGGGGGGGGGGGGTGGTGGCAGGGTTGCGCGTGCAGTGCAGAGGTTAAGGTTAGGGCTGGATTCACTTGGGGATATGGGGGATATGGGGGAGTGGGGATATGGGGAGGGGGATATGGGGGATATGGGAGAGGGGGGATATGGGGAGGGGGGTATGGGGAAATGGGGGAGGGAGATATGGGGGAGGGGGGATATGGGGAGGGGGATATGGGGGAGGGGGATATGGGGAAGGGGGGATATGGGGAGGGGGATATGGGGGATATGGGGTGGGATATGGGGAGAGGTGATATGGGGGGTATGGGGGTGGGGGGATATGGGGGATATGGGGGAGGGGGATATGGGGGATATGGGGAGGGGGGATATGGTGGAGGGGGGATATGGGGGAGGGGTATGGGGGACGGGGCATATGGGGGAGGGGGGATATGGGGGAGGGGGGTATGGGGGACGGGGGATATGGGGTATATGGAGGAGGGGAGATATGGGGGAGGGGGGATATGGGGGAGGGGTGATATGGGAGGGGGATATGGGGAGGGGGATATGGGGGAGGAGGGATATGGGGGAGGGGTGATATGGGGGAGGGGGGATATGGGGGATATGGGGGAGGGGGGATTTGGGGGATATGGGGGAGGTGGGATATGGGGAAGGAGGGATATGTGGGAGGGGGATATGGGGAGGGGGGATATGGGGGAGGGGGGATATAGGGGATATGGGGAGGGGGATATGGGGGAGGGGTGGTATGGGGGGATATGGGGGAGGGGGAATATTAGGGAGGGGGGATATCGGGGAGGGGGGATATGCTGAGGGGTGATATGGGGGAGGGGGGATATGGGGGATATGGGGGAGGGGGGATTTGTGAGATATGGGGGAGGGGGGATATGGGGAGGAGGGATATGTGGGAGGGGGGATATGGGGAGCGGGGATATGGGGAGGGGGGATATAGGGGGTATGGGGAGGGGATATGTAGGAGGTGTGGTATGGGGGGATATGGGGACGGGGAATATTGGGGAGGGGGGATATGGGGGAGGGGGGATATGGTGAGGGGTGATATGGGAAGGGGGGATATGGGGGATATTAACTTCATTGCAGTGTTAATGAAAGTCTACTTGTGACAATAAAGATTATAATACAGTGCAGTAAAGGCCCTCCAGCCAATCGAGTCTGATAGGCTGGTCTGCAGCATTAACGAGCATCAGTTGTTGGGTGAAGCCAAACTGACTTGTAAGAAAGGCTCTGGAAATTTCACAGGACTAGGAAATGGCTGTCAGTAATGCTGAAGATTTTCAGAAGGTTAATGCCAGTGCTTAGGCAGGGGCACTGCACCAAATGAAGAAAGAGGTTGCCAGCAAAAAGATGAAAGTAGTGGAGTGTTTTTGATGTGGTAGACCACACGATGCAAATCTTTGCAAATTTATGGATATTGTTTGTCACCAGTGAAACAAAAAGGAACATTTATTGAAGACTACAAGCTCACCATTAACCTGGTTTCCAAGTTAGATGCTTATCCATTACCTAGGGTGGAAATTTTGTGTGCAACTCTTGCAGGAAGCAAGACTTTTTTCAAAACTGGACATGAGCCAGGCATATCAACAACTCTTGCTGGAGGAGGATTTGTTTTGAAGCAGTACATGACCGTCAACAAGCATAAACGGTTGCTCAAGTATAATCGTTTATTTTTTGCCGTAACTCCAGCCCAGCGAGCTTTCAAAGGACGATGGACAACCTCGTTGCAAGGCATTCTTTTTTTAAAAATATATTTTTATTAAGAATTTTTCAATAACAATATTTTCCATCTTACAAACAACCGCCCGCCCCCCTCCCCGTAACAAAGAAAAAGAACTTGCGTGGCAAGACATGAACATGGCAAGTCAATAAAATACAGAACTTTGTACATTGGATTCTTCCCGTACATGTCAGTTTCGGGATCATTCGTGTGCTTTCTTGCTCACATGCCCCCCAAAGGAACCCCCTTTCCCCCACCTCCCTTCCTTCCCCCTCCCCACGAACGATGTCCCCCCTCTCACCCCCACTCCCACCCACCCCCCCCCCCGGGTTGCTGCTGCTGCTGTCCGACCTTCATCTAACGCTCCACGAGATGGTCTAGGAACGGTTGCCACCGCCTGTGGAACCCCTGCGCAGACCCTCTCAAGGCAAACTTTATCCTCTCTAACTTGATAAACCCTGTCATATCATTTATCCAGGCGTCCACACTGGGGGGGGCTTCGCCTCCTTCCACATTAGCAAGATCCTTCGCCGGGCTACTAGGGACGCAAAGGCCAGAATACCAGCCTCTTTCGCCTCCTGCACTCCCGGCTCGTCCACTACTCCAAATAGTGCTAGCCCCCAGCTTGGCTTGACCCGGACTTTCACCACCTTAGATACTGTTCCCGCCACTCCTCTCCATAACCCCTCCAGTGCCGGGCATGACCAACACATATTGACATGGTTCGCCGGACTTCCTGAGCACCTCCCACATCTGTCCTCTACCCCAAAGAACTTATTCAGCCTCGCCCCCGTCATGTGCGCTCTATGAACCACCTTAAATTGTATCAGGCTAAGCCTGGCACACGAAGAAGAGGAATTAACCCTTAGGATGCGGGGAAATTCAGCCAACGCAGGAGTAACAAGCAGGTGCAAAGTTTCCTGTGTATTAGAACTTGCAGAAACCCAGACAGCGCTGAAACTAACAGCCATCCTCATATTAATGAGCGATCCCCGGGAACAATTGGAAACATTTAAGGTAAATACGGCCAAGCCAGACTCCACGGCGCCAGCAGGAGCCAAGACAAAGGAAGGCCAACGGACACTCAGGAACCGCCCAGCAATCAGGGAACAGCTCCAGTATTGGAGAAATCGATCCAAGTGATCGGAACATAGTCCAATCACTTGGAACCAGATACAGGGTCCGCCCCGAACAGCGCAAAGCCCTTGGGGACTATAAAGTAAAGTCCCCAAGTTCAATTTGTCCTTCTTGACAGGGTCACTCAGTAGCTCGAAACAACCCTTGACAGTGACCTGCCTAGCCGCTGCATCAACCAAGTAAGGCTCCAGTCAACGCACGCTACGAGATAGGCGCTCCTAGCTACCAGCCTATACCAGCTTTGAATCCTGCAGACTCAGAATCGATCAAAAGGCCATTTGTTCCCCTGACCTGGTGGGCCAGTTCCAAGCTAAGTATAGGCTTTTTAGTGATAGAGATAGTCTGGTAAGTAGAGCTTTATACAGGAGTACTAATTGACCGTGTATAATAAACGTGCTTTGATTTGAAACTTACTAACTGGTGTATTGAGCTATTTATCAGCACTTGAACGTGAACCTCATGACGGTATCATAAAGATACCTGGCGACTCTAGAGCAAAGGTTATAGAAACAGAACATATTAAGTAAAGACACAACGAGCAACATTTAAGAGCCAACCAAAAGTTAGCAACACCACATTAAGCTAATACCCCGAAAGCCGGCCGAATTCCCCTAAAATTTCCATAATTTCTTCCACCCCCTCCATTGGATCTGAAACGTACGGAAGCAGGTCGTCCGCATACAACGAGACTCTGTGCTTCCCCCCCCCCCCGCCCCCCGGACCAGCCCCTCAAGGCCCTCAGAGCAATTGCCAACGACTCTATAGCCAGTGCAAACAGCAGTGGAGAGAGGGGGCATCCCTGTCTCGTCCCCCGGTGCAGTCAAAAATAGTCCGAAGTCGTCCTGTTCGTCCCTACACTTGCCACAGGAGCCCGGTACAGCAACCTGACCCAGTCAATAAAGCCTCTCCCAAATCCGAACTGCTCCAGAACCTCCCATAAATAATCCCACTCAACCCGGTCAAAAGCTTTCTCCGCATCCATCGCAACCATTACCTCCACCTCCCTGCTTTCCGAGGGCATCATGGTCACGTTTAACAGCCTTCTTACATTGGCCACCAGCTGCCTGCCCTTAACGAACCCTGTCTGATCCTCCACAATAACGTCCGGTACACAGTCCTCAATCCTGGAAGACAAAATTTTGGCCAACAGTTTGGCGTCTACTTTCAACAGGGAAAACGGCCTGTAAGACCCACATAGCTCAGGGTCCTTGCCCCATTTCAGGATGAGCGAAATTGTGGCCTGTGACATCGTCTGGGGCAGAACCCCTCTTTCCCTAGCCTCACTAAACACCTTCAACAGCACCGGTCCCAATATCCCAGAGTACTTTTTATAGAACTCAACTGGTGTAGCACAATCAATCACTCATGAGACGAGATGAGGAGGAGTCAATCGATGGCTTTATTACGCAGACTTGTTCCCCAGCCGCACAGTTACAGAATGCGGCTGCTGGGAGAACCCGGGCTCTTATACTCCGTCTTACTGGGTCTAGCAAGTAGGTGGCTGATCCAATCGGGAACTGGCATCTATCCACCAATAGCCTCTCGGCATCACAGGGTACCGTAATACCCCTAATGCATACCACCATAACTGGGTACCCATCTGGTCCCGGGCCCTTATCCGATTGAATGGCCTTCAAGCCCTCCACTACCTCTTCCAACCCGATAGGGGTCCCCAGCCCTTCTGTCAGCTCCCCGTCCACCTTCGGGAACGTCAGCCCCTCCAGGAAGTACCTTATCCCCTCCGGCCCCGCAGGGGGTTCCGACCTGTACAACCTGCTGTAGAAATCCCCGAACGCCTTACTCACCCCTGCCGAGTCCCCAACTAAGTTCCCACCCCCGTCAATAACTTTCCCTATTTCTCTACCTGCCTCCCTCTTTCTGAGCTGCTGTGCAAGCATCCTGCTGGCCTTCTCACCATGCTCGTATATCGCCCCCTCGCCTTTCTGAGCTGTTCCACTGCCCTCCCTGTGGTTAACAAGCCAAATTCCGCCTGTAGCCGCCGACGTTCCAATAAAAGCCCTACCTCTGGTGTCTCGGTGTACCTCCTGTCGACTTGTAGAATCTCTTTTACCAATCGGTCCGTCTCTGCCCTATCCGTCCTGTCCCTGTGATCCCAGATCGAAATCAGCTCCCCTCTCACCGCTGCCTTCAGCGCTTCCCAGACCACCGCTGCTGAGACCTCCCCCCTATCATTCACCTGCAAGTAGTTCAACATACACTTCCTCAGCCTCTCGCATGCCACTTCGTCCGCCAAAGCCCTACATCCAACCTCCACTGCGGGCGCTGCTTGCTATCCATACTAACCTGCAGGTCAACCAAGAGCGGAGCATGATCCGAGATCGTAATCGCCGAATACCTCATGTCCACCACCCCTGCCAGTAGGGCCCTATCCAAGACAAAGATGTCGATCCGAGAGTACACCTTATGTACGTGGGAGTAAAAAGAAAACTCCTTCGCCCTCGGCTGCCTAAATCTCCATGGATCCATCCCCCCCCATCTGCTCCATGAACCCTTTCAGTTCCTTTGCCATTGCTGGCACCCTGCCCATTTTCGAGCATGACCGATCCAGGCCGGGATCAATAACTGTATTAAAGTCCCCCTCCATGATCAGCTTGTGCGAGACCAGGTCCGGTATCTTCCCTAGCACCCACTTAATAAATTCCACGTCATCCCAATTTGCCGCATATACATTAACCAGCACAAACTTCCTCACCTCCAGCTTACCACTAACCATGATATATCGACCCCCCACACCCGAAACTATTCTGCCCACCTGAAATATCAAGCGCTTATTAATCAAGATCGCAACCCCTCTAGTCTTTGTATCCATCCCCGAGTGGAAAACCTGACTGACCCAGCCTTTCCTCCTTCTGACCTGTTCCACTAATCTAAGGTGCGTCTCCTGCAACATTACCACGTCCGCCTTCAGTCCCCTCTGGTGCGCAAACACACGTGCCCGCTTAACCTGCCCATTTAACCCTCGAACATTCCAGGTCATCAGCCTAGTTGGGGGGGGGGGGGCAAAGAATCAGCAATCCCTTTTCTTGGGCCCGCCTCTAGCCCCTGCACCACACCTCCTCCAGCCCGCCCCACGGCGGCCCCCACCCCCGACCTCCTCACTGTCCCTCCACCAAAGTCCCTCCCTCGTCAGCAGTACCATCCCCACCCCCCCTCCCCACCCCCGCAACACTACTCTAAAACCTAACCCATCTAGTAAACTAAGCATATGCACCCCCCTCTACTTCCTTGAGCTAACTCACCCAGCTAGCTTGGTGGCCCCCGGCACCAAAAAGTCTCCAACCTATTGTTCCCTCACTCCCCTCCCCCCCCCCGCTCGTGCAAACAAATTCCCTCATCTAACAATCCCCAGACAAACACCCAGCAGCAAGAAAAAACAAAAAAGCAGCACCCACCGAAACTCAAACAGACACATCTCCATCCCACAAAAGTGCACATCAATAAAAAAAGGGGACATTGCCAACATCCATCGAAAAAAGAGACTGAAAACGGAAAATAAACTTTCTCTCCCCCCCCCCTTAAACAGAACTCCAAAAACAGGAATGAAACAGTAAGAGGAGACAAAACCAATTTCAAACAGAAAAAAGGGCCCAATCCAATATAGGTCAACAAGTTGCTTCAATGTTCGAGTGTTCTCAGACCCCCACCAGTCCTTTTAGCAAAGTCCAGCGCATCTTCGGGCGACTCAAAATAATGATTTTGGTCCTCATGAGTGACCCAAAGACGAGCCGGATACAGCAGTCCGAACTTCATCTGCTTCTTGAAGAAGATAGACTTGACTTGGTTAAAGCCTGCTCTCATCCTCGCCATCGCCACACTCAGGTCCTGGTACACCCGCTGGATACTGTTGTCCCACTTACAGCTCCATGTTTGTTTGGACCACCGAAGAATGAATTTATTGTACAGGAACCTATGGAATGTCACCACCATTGCCCTCGGAGGGTCCCCCGCTCGCGGCTTCCTCGCAAGAGCACTATGCGCCCTGTCCACCTCCAACGATCGGGGGAATGCCCCCTCCCCCAGCAGTTTTTCAAACGTACCCGCTACGTATGCCCCAGTGTCCACTCCCTCAACCCCCTCCGGGAGCCCAACAATTCTTAAGTTTTGCCTGCGGGACCGATTCTCAAGGTCCTCCACCTTCTCCAGGAGCCTTTTCTGCTGGTCCCGAAGCATCCCCACCTCCAGCTTCACCGCTGTTTCATGCTGCTCCTGCTCAGCCAGCGCCTTCTCAGCCTTCTGGATCGCCCGATCCTGGGCGTCCAATCTGTGCTCCAGCCGATCTATCGATTCTTTAATCGGGTTCAAACTTTCCCGCTTCTGTTTGGCAAAACCTGGATGACCTGTATCAACTGCTCCGTTGGTCGCTGCGCCGCCACCCAGGGGTCCGGTCCTCGGCCATGCTGTCTCCTGCTGCAGCTTTAGCCCAGCTCTTGGCTAACTTTTAATTCTGCCTTTTCGTGCACTTCTGGTTCTTTTCTCCATACATCGATACATGGAAACGGTGCCCAATTGCCTCAGCCTTCGAATTAACCGTTTAAAACCGGAAAAAAGTCCGGGGGGACAGGTCCAAAAGACCGACCAGACCGGGAGCCACCAAATGTGCAACTTACTCCTTCATAGCCGCCACCGAAAGTGTAGGGTGCTCTTTCAATGGCTGGTGTAGACTTGATGGGCTGAATGGTCTCCGCCTGCACTGTAAATTCTATGAACCCATGAACCAGGTAAATTACCATGTAACCATTAGTCAATCTCTCCAAAAACAAAATCCCACATCCGTGCTCTATCATCTTGTTATGGGCGAGGCGTTTTCAGAACCCCAACATGTAGCATTGAGTTCAACAAACCTCTCCCTTTAATGGATTTGTTGCTTTTCCGAGCACACGGTTTGATACCTAGGTGTGGGATTACAATTATGGACATGTGCGTTTTTAAACACAAAACACTGTTTATTCCATGAACTCAACTTAACATCTTAAATAAACATTGGATCTCTTAACACCCCTTACTTCAAAGATAACTCAGAAAATATTGCAACAGTAAATAATTCCTCAAAATGTTCCTTCAAACTTCCAAGAGACTTAACACCTTTAAACAGAATCACATCAGGTTAAAGGCTTTACTATTATGAGTTTAAATCACCCTAATGATCCAGAGATAGTCTTTCGTGACAGAGATCCAGCTCACTGCAAACACAGACACTCCCAAGCTCTTTTCAACCTGCAAAACTAAACTGAAAAATGGCTGACCTGACCTCAGCTCCACCGACTCTCTGACATCGCTATTTTCTAAAAGGTACATTGTTTAAACATCCATGTCTTAAAGGTACCCTCACATGACACCTCCCCCCCCCCCCCCCCCCCAAAAAAAAAATAAAAATAAACCATCAACTTCAAGATGGTTTCATTTTTCACTTTTGCACCATCCACTAAGAAATGTACACAGTAAATATACATTTTCATTTAAAGAAAACAAGACACTCCACCAGGTATAACAATATAGTCAATTTTTCTTTGTTCTGCTTCCTCCAACCGAAATTCTTCTCGATTGACAGTCTCTTTGAACAAGAAAGTACTCTTTGCGCAAAGAGTAGTGAGGCCGTGGAATGCCCTGCCTGCTACAGTAGTGAACTCGCCAACATTGAGGGCATTTAAAAGTTTATTGGATAAACATATGGATGATAATGGTCTAGTGTAGGTTAGATGGCTTTTGTTTCGGTGCAACATCGTGGGCCGAAGGGCCTGTACTGCGCTGTATTGTTCTATGTTCTATGTTCTATGTTCTAAAGCCTCTGCATGATCCATCCATTCCTCTACTCCTCGGCAATTCTCTTTAGAATCAGATACTTTAGGACCACAGAGTCCCTTGCAATTCTCCAATACAGGAACATTGGTGATCACAGCTTTCAGGCAGTCAAATGTCTGTTGAAAATCCGCTGTCCATTGAATTTTTTTACGTTTCTTCAGCAATTCCATCAGTGGAGTAATCACGCCACAAATCTTCTGCACAAAGCGTCGATCAAATTAATTCATGCTGCGAGATTGCATTATTTCCCTTCATCTTGAAGGTACCGGAAACGCCACAAGCAAAGTGATTCCGGCTTCTCCAAATTCACTTTTGGCTAGGTTCATCACCAAACCCCACTCCTGAAGTCGATCGAAGAACGCCATACGATGTTTTAAATGTTCTTTCCCTGTCCGGAAGTTGAAAATAAAAGCAGATTTTCCCAGTTTCTCAATGCAATCCCTCAAACATGGACTAGGATAAGAGTCCGTTCTTGTAACTGAATTCACCTTTCAATAGTCCACACACATCCGTTGGGTACCGTCTGGCTTAGGTACCATCAGTATGGGTCAGCTCCATTGTCTGCAACCCACTTCAATTATGCCATTGTTTAACCATACTCTCAATCTCTTTGTTAACCTGTGCCAATTTTAAAGGATTAAGTCTGTATGGTTGTTGTTTGATAGGAACAGCAATATCAATAACTCTTTCAGGTCAGTTCGTTTTTCCTCTGGAAGGTAACTTAACAATTCATCCCAATTTTTAAGAACATCCTCATTTTCCAATTTAATTTGAGGTATGTCAAATTCACTTTGAGTTAGAATCATTAAAACCTCCTTTTTCTCTCCTTCCCTTTCAAAGTACCTTTTAAGCATATTCACATGACACACTCGGTGAGTCTTCCTTCTATCTGGTGTTTTTAACCACATAATTCACCTCACTTAATTTCCTTTCAATCTGATACGGTCCACAAAACCGAGCTTTTAAAGGCTCCCCTGCCACTGGTAACAAGACTAAAACTTTATCCCCACTGGCAACTACGAACTTTGAATTTCTTGTCCGCTACCCGTTTCATCACATTTTGTGCAACTTTAAAATGTTGTCTAGCCAATTCACCTGCTCTATTTACTCGTTCCCTAAAATTTGATACGTAATCCAATAGTGTAATTTCCGATTTCTCACCCAACAATTTTTCCTTAATCAATTTAAGTGGTCCTCTTACCTCATGACCAAAAATTAGTTCAAAAGGACTAAATTTGGTAGACTGATTAGGTGCATCCCTAATTACAAACAATACGAATGGGATTCCTTTATCCCAATCCTCTGGATAATCTTGACAATACGCCCTCAACATGGTCTGTAATGTCTGATGCCACCTTTCTAACGCTCCCTGCGATTCTGGATGGTACGCAGTTGATTTAAATTGTTTTATTCCTAAGATACCAATAACTTTTGTGAATAACGTTTAAGTAAAATTC
This sequence comes from Scyliorhinus torazame, assembly GCF_047496885.1. NCBI lineage: Eukaryota > Metazoa > Chordata > Chondrichthyes > Carcharhiniformes > Scyliorhinidae > Scyliorhinus > Scyliorhinus torazame. Next base: position 218,827 of record NW_027308019.1, on the reverse strand, counting down.
GTTCCTTGATCCGATTAAATTTATGTGGGTAGTCCATATCTAGTAAAGAATTTAAGTAACTCCTCCACAATCCTTTTAGCTGTAATATTACGTACTGGAATGGTCTCCGGAAACCTAGTAGACACATCCATTACAGCCAAAAGATATTCCCACTTTTTGTTTTAGGAAGCAGTCCCACGCAATCAATTAGGACCGTTGTAAAGGTTTGTTGTGGAATGTGTTTCAAGAGCGCTGGTTTTATCAGTGCTTGAGGTTTCCCTATCACTTGACATGTGTGACATGATTGACAAAATTTAACTACATCTTTATGTAGTCCAGGCCAATAAAAATGTTTCTGGATTTTAGCTTGAGTTTTCCTTATTCCCAAATGACCTCCCACTGGTACCTCATGTGCAACTCGCAACACCTCCTTTCTATACCCTATCCGCAATACTACTTGATGAACTTCTGCCCACTTTTCATCCGCCTTACTATTTTCTCATCAAGACATAATTTTTACGGTAATAACACTCTGGTATACTCTCAGATTTCTCTTCCGTATATGCTTTCTGATATATCCGTTTTATTTCTACATCTTTCTGTTGTAACTCCGCCAATTTTCCTGAACTAAAAATATCCGCCTCATCCTCCACCTGTTCTTGTTCTTTTTCAACCATCTAATCAAAAATCGTTTCTGATAATTGCACTTCAACTTCATCTTCACTCTTTGATTTCTCCTCTTGTCTTAACCTGTGACTTTGCAACCTTGTTACTACACAATCCGGAAAAATCCCCGGATATTCGTCCTTCAACACTTCAGTTGACTGATTTTCCACTGGCTTATCAACCACAGTAGGCATCACTCCCACCTGCTATCCAGATATATCATTACCCAAGATAAACTGTATTCCTGGACAAGATAGTTTATCTATTACTCCTACTACCTCTTCACTGGACTTTCCAACGTTACCTTATATAATGGAACACTAATCCTCTCACCCTGAATTCCACATATCACCACCTTTTCTGGCAACATTCTTCCCAAACTACATAATTCCTCATCTCTTACCATTAAAGATTGATTAGCCCCTGTATCTCTTCAAATTGTGACTTCTTTACCTGCTCCTCCTGATACACATGAGTAAACTTTCCCCACACAAGTAAATTCTTTAAAGACATCTGGCACCTTCTTCACAATTACTTCTTGAAAAGGCTGTACAATCGTTTGCACCTCCTTCGCTTCCCTTGGGCTTTCCTTTACCACCTAACAAACCCCACTGTCTTATCCTGTTTTACCACATCAGCCTTCCCAGTGCTTCAACCACCAACACTGTGACTTTACATGGCCTCATTTATTACAGTGAAAACTTCTGAAACTTTTCATTTCTTTCCCACCCCCCTGGATTTATTTTTTAATCTGAGGTACACTCTCTTTATTGTCTCCCATCAGATCACCTTTACCTTTACCACTTGAGTATTTCTCATGTCCCCAGTTTCTATCCCTCACCGGCTGAAACTGATGTCGGAAACCAATCTTTGATTTATGAACTAATTCATAATCATCTGCCATTTCCGCTGCTAATCTCGCAGTTTTAACCCTCTGTTCTTCCACATGAGTTCTCACTACATCAGGAATTGCATTTTTAAAGTCCTCCAAAAGTATAATTTCTCTGAGAGCATCATACGTTTGGTCTATTTTCAAAGCCCTTATCCACCTATCAAAATTACTCTGTTTGAGCCTTTCAAACTCCATGTATGTTTGACCAAATTCTTTCCGTAAATTACTAACCCTACGTCTGTAAGCTTCAGGCACTAGCTCATATGCTCTTAAGATGGATTTCTTCATCTCCTCATACGTTCCAGATACCTCCTCCGGTAGCGATGCAAACGCTTCACTAGCTCTTCCTACCAGCTTTGTTTGAATCAGTAACACCCACATGTCCTGTGGCCATTTCATTTGTTTAGCTACCTTCTCGAATGAAATGAAAAAGGCTTCCCACTTCCTTCTCATCAAACCTTGGCAATGCTTGGACATATTTAAATAGACTCCCACAAAGCCTTCGATTATGACGCTCTTTCTCACTATCCTCATCACTATCATCCAACTGTACGTTTCCCTTTACGTCTGCCAATTTTAACTGATTGTCATGTTTCATGGCCATTTTCTGAAGTTCAAACTCCCTCTCTTTATCTTTTTCCCTGATTTGTATCTCCCTTTCTTTTTCGTTTTGTTCTGCTTGGTCTATTCTCTCGTTTCTCCTTTCTTCTCTCTACTTTTCTTTTTCCTCTCTCTCTCTTTCTCTTTCCTCTCTCTCTCTTTCTTTTTCCTCTCTCTCTCACTTTCTTTTTCCTCTCTCTCACTCTTGTATTCAAACCGCTTTAATTTTTTCTCATGTTCCATTTGTTTAATTTGCAACTGAATTTTTGCCATTTCCAATGAGTCAAACTCTATCTCAGGCAACTTTAAATGCTTAACCACCGCCATAATCACCCCACCTTTTCGCATTTTGTCAGGTAATGTTAACTGCAATGTTCTTGCCAAATCTAACAGTCTGCTTTTTGTTTCTGTCCGTAAAGTACTACGTGTGACATTCTCCACCCCCAAAAACTTCTGAGCCTCTGAAAGAGCCATTGTTCACAACACTCTCCCCACTTAAACTAAAATCCCACACCGGAAAAGCAACAAACCTTCTCTGTCTTTAAGTTCACAAAAGCCAATCCAATAGATAGACTTTTATCCCGGACGAGCCCCGAATTATTATGGGCGAGGCATTTTCAGAACCCCAAAATGTATCATGGAGTTCAACCAACCTCTCCCTTTAATCTATTTGTTGCTTTTCCTAGCGCACGCTTGTTCCCTAGGTGTGTGATTACAATTATGGACATGTGGGTTTTTAAACACAAAACACTGTTTATTCCATGAACTCAACTTATCATCTTAAATAAACATTGGATTTCTTAACACCCCTTACTTCAAAGATCACTTAGAAAATATTGCAACAGTAAATATTCCTCAAAGTATTCCTTCAAACTTCCAAGAGACTTAACACCTTTAAACAGAATCACATCAGGTTAAGGGCTTTACTATTATGAGTTTATATCACCCTAATGATCCTGAGATAGTCTTTCATGGCAGAGATCCAGCTCACTGCAGACACAGACACTCCCAAGCTCTTTTCAAACTGCACAACTGCAGCTCTCTGGAAACACACAGACACACACCAGCTCTTTTTCAAAACTGCAAAACTAAACTGAAAAATGGCTGACCTGATCTCAGCTTCACCCACTCTCTGACATCACTGTTTTCTTAAAGGTACATTGCTTAAACATCCATGTCTTAAAGGTACTCTTACATGACAATCTGCAGACTCAAATATTTCCGCGCACTCTTCGCATGCTACTTATCCTAAAATCTCTCCAAGCGTCAGCAGAACCCAAACTCTGTCTCCATATCCAATTCTACACACAAAGAGAACAAAGCACGAACGGTGTCCGGTGCCGGCTATGAGGGAGTAAGTCGCACATTTTTGGCTCCCGCTCTGGCCGGACGTTTAGACCTTCCCCCCTGACGTTTTTGCATTTTTGAGCGCTGGCTTTGAAAGCGAAGTCAATCTGCCACTGGTTCCACACATTGGTGTATGGAACGAAGAATCCCAAAGGTTCAAAAAGGGAGAAATAGGAAGAAAAGCAAGGGCTGGGTGAAAGTTGCGGCACAAGACAATATGGCTGATGTCCGGACCCCTGCTGCGACGGCCCAACCATCAACGGACGAGTTGATGCAGGTCATTCAAGAGGGCTTCGCTAGGCAGAAACGGGACTGTCTAGATCCGATAAAGGAATCGATCGATCGGCTGGAGCGCAGGCTGGATGCCCAGGATCGGACGATTCAGAAACTGGAGAAAGCGCTGGCGGACCAGTACGAGCACCAAACGATGGCGGAGCTGGAGGTGGAGAATCTGAAGGATCAGCAAAAAGGGCTGCTTGAGAAGGTAGAGGACCTGGAGAATAGATCTCGCCGGCAGAACTTAAGAATTGTCGGTCTCCCTGAGTGGCTGATGCTGGCGCGTTTGTGGCGGTTATGTTTCAGAAGCCTCTGGGGGAGGGGGCTTTTCCCCGACCGTTGCAGGTGGTCAGGGCGTACAGAGCGCTGGCGAGGAAGCAGCGGCTGGGGGCCCCCCTCTCCCCCCCCCCCCCCAAAGGCGATGGTGGTCAGTTTCCACGGTTCCTGGACAAGGAGTGTGTTCTCTGGTGGGCCAAACGTACGCGGAGCTGCAAATGGGACAACAGCATTTTGCGTGTTTACCAGGATCTGAGCGTGGAGGTGGCCAGAAGGAGGACAGGCTTCAACCAAGTTAAGGCGATCCTGTTCCAAGAAGCAGGTGAAATTTGGACTGTTATACCCAGCGCGTCTTTGGGTTACGCACGAGGACCAGCACCATTATTTTGAGTCGCCCGAAGACGCGATGGACTTTGCCAAGAGGAAAGGACTAGTGCTGAACGGAGAACTTTTTGTTTTAAGTTGCAACTTTTTGAGTGATGTTTATATGTTTCTACTGGCGTTTCTCTTCTGTATTTGAGTTTGGTTGAAGAAGGGGGAAGTAAAAGTTATTCGGTTTCTGCTGGTTTTCGCTGTTTTGGTGGGGGTGACTGGTGGGGCTTTTTACTTTGTATTACTTTGAATTACACTTTTGTGGGGGAGGGGGGTGGTTCTGTGTGTTTTTTTGGGTTGTCTCTTATTTTAACTGGGTGATTGTATGGGGTTGGTTTGTTGAGGAAAGTGGTTTCAATGAGCGGGGGAGGGGAGTGAATGAACAATAGGTGGGAGACTTCTTGGCGCCGGTGGTGAGGGCCACCAGGCTAGCTGGGTGAGCTAATGGAAGCAAAGTGGGGGGGGTGCAAATGATTAGTCTATGGCAGGGGTCAGGTTACAAAGTGTTGTTGCTGCGGGGGTGGGGAGGGTGGGGGGGGGGACTTAGGCTTCGGGACAGAGAGGAGGTCGGGGGTGGGGGCTGCTAGGCGGCGGACCAATGGAGGCGCGGCGCATGGGCTGATGGCGGGCCCAGGAAAGTGGATGGTTGATCGGCGGAGGGGGGCGGGGCACAGTGCCCCCCTACTAGGCTGATCACCTGGAATGTTAGAGGGTTGAACGGGCCGTCAAGAGGGCACGTGTGTTCGCGCATCTGAGGGTTCTGAAGGCGGACGTGGTAATGTTGCAGGAGACACACCTGAAAGTCAGGCTAAGGAAGGGGTTGGTCAGTCAAGTCTTTCATTCGGGGCTGGACACCAAGACCAGAGGGGTTGCGATTTTGATCAACAAACGGGTGCAATTTGAGGTGGGCAGTATAGTCTCGGATGAGGGGGGCCATTATGTCATGGTTCGCGGTGAGCTGGAGGGGAGGAAGGTAATCTTGGTTAATGTGCACGCGCCAAATTGGGATGACGTGGAATTTAGAAAAACGTTTCTGGAGAAGATACCTGACCTGGACTCGCACAAGCTGGTTATGGGAGGGGATTTTAATATGGTCATCGACCCCGGCCTGAACCGGCCGTGTTCGAAAATGGGGGGGGTGCCAGCAATGGCGAGGGAACTGATAGGGTTCATGGAGCTGATGGGGGGGGTCGACCCATGGAGGTTTAGGCAGCCGATGGGGAAGGAGTTTTCTTTTTATTGGCATGTTCACAAGGTGTATTCCCGGGTAGACTTTTTTATTTTGAGCAGGGATTTACTGGCGGGGGTGGTGGACACGGAGTATTCGGCCATCACTATTTTGGATCATGCCCCACACTGGGTGGAACTGCAGGCTAGTGAGGAGAGCTTCCAGCGCCCGCAATGGAAGTTGGACGTGGGCCTGTTGGCGGACGAGGCAGTGTGCGAGAGGCTGAGGAAGTGCATGCAGAATTACCTGCAGGTTAATGGCATGGGGGAAGTCTCAGCAGCGGTGGTCTGGGGGGCGCTGAAGGCAGTGGTGAGAGGGGAGCTAATCTCGATCCGGGCTCTTAGGGACAGGACGGATAGGGCATAAACGGACCGACTGGTAAAGGAGATCTTACAGATAGACAGGAGGTATGCGGTGATCCCGGGGGTGGAGCTCTTAAGGGAACGTCGGAGAATGCAGGTGGAGTTCGGGGTGTTGTCCACAGGTAAGGCAGTGGACCAGTTTAGAAAGGCGAGGGGTGTGTTTTACGAGCATGGGAAGAAGGCCAGTAGAATGCTTGCACAACAACTTAGGAAGAGGGAGGCGGCCAGGGAAATAGGGAAGGTGTTGATGGGGATGGGAACTTGGTAGGGGAGTCGGCAGTGCGAAACAGGGCGTTCATGGTCTTTTACAGTAGGCTCTATTGCTCGGAACCTCCCACGGGGCCGGAGGGGATGAGACGCTTTTTGGACGGACTGACCTTCCCCAGGGTGGGTAAGGAGCTGGGAGTTGGGCTGGGGCCCCGATTAGGGCTAAAGAAATATTTGAGGGCTTGAAGGCAATGCAGTCAGGTAAACCCCGGGGCCGGACGGGTACCCAGTGAAGTTCTATAAAAAGCTCTCGGGGATATTAGGGCCAGTGCTGGTCAAGGTTTTCAATGAGGCAAGGGAAAGAGGGGTGCTGCCCCCGACGATGTCATAGGCCACTATTTTGTTGACATTGCAGTAGGACAAGAACCCGGAGCTATGCTGGTCACACAGGCTGATCTCATTGCTTAATGCGGATGCCAAGTTGCTGGCCAAACTATTGGCCTCCAGGATTGAAGATTGTGTGCCGGATGTGATTGGCCAATATAAGTTGGTGGCCAATATAAGAAGGCTGCTCAACGTGATCATGATGCCCCCGGAGAGTAGGGAGGTTGAGATAGTTGTGGCAATGGATGCGGAAAAGGCATTCGACCGAGTGGAGTGGGACTATTTATGGGAGGTGCTGGGATGATTTGGGTTCGGGAAGGGCTTTATCGACTGGATCAGGCTGTTGTACCAGGCCCCGGAGGCTAGTGTAAGGACGAATAGGACGACCTCGGACTATTTTAGACTGTACCGGGGGACAAGACAGGGGTGCCCTCTCTCCCCACTGTTGTTTGCGTTAGCTATAGAGCCGCTGGCAATTGCTCTGAGAGCTTCAAGGGACTGATTCGGGGACGGGGTGAGGGGTGGAACATAGAGGCTCGCTGTACGCGGAGACCTGCTCTTATATGTATCGGATCCAGCGGCAGGGATGGGCGAAATTATGGCGATTTGGGGGGAATTTGGCCGGTTTTCGGGGTATAAACTGAATATGGCAAAGAGTGAGATGTTTGCAGTTCAGGCAAGGGGTCAGGAGGGTCGGCTGAAGGAGCTGCCGTTTAGGTTAGTAGGGGACAGTTTCTGGTACTTAGGGATACAAGTGGCGTGCGACTGGGGCCAGTTGCACAAGTTGAACTTGTCCCGGTTGGTTGAACAGAGGAGGCGTGAGTTTCGGAGATGGGATGCTGTCGTTAGCTGGGAGAGTGCAGACGGTCAAAATGACGGTCTTACCGAGATTTCTGTTCGTAGTTCAGTGTCTCCCAATTTTCATTCCACGGTCCTTTTATAAGTGGGTCAATAAAATCATCCTGGGCTTTGTGTGGGTGGGTAAGTCCCCACTTGTGTGAAGAAGGTGATGCTCGAGCGGAATCGGGGGGAGGGGGGGCTTGCGCTGCCGAATTTTAGTAATTATTACTGGGCGGCTAACATAGCCATGATAAGGAAGTGGGTGGTGGGGGCGGGGGCGGTTTGGGGGCGGATGGAGGCAGCTTCGTGTAGGGGCACCAGACTGGGGGCGTTGATAACGGCACCTCTGCCGTTCCCGCCAGCGAGGTACTCCACCAGCCCCATAGTGGTGGCGGCCTTGAGGATCTGGGTTCAGTGGAGGAGGTACGCTGGAGCAGTGGGAGCATCGGTCTGGTCCCCAATATGTGCCAATCATCGGTTTGCCCCGGGGAGCTTGGATGGGGGGTTCTGAGTATGGCGAAGGGTGGAAATTGAGAGGATTGGGGACCTGTTTTTAGAGGGGAACTTCCCTAACTTGGGGGCGCTGGAGGAGAAGTTTGGGTTGGCAAGGGGGATCGACTTTAGATATTTACAGGTGCTGGACTTCCTGCGCAGGCAGGTATCCTCCTTCCCAATCCTACCGCTAAGGGGGATCCAGGATAGTGTAGTGTCTCGGGGATGGATGGGACAGGGGCGCGTCTCAGGCATCTACAAATAACTCATGGCGGCAGAGGAGACACAGACCGAGGAGCTGAAGCGTAAGTGGGAGGAGGAGCTTGGTGGTGAGATGGAGGATGGCTTATGGGCAGATGCGTTGACCAGAGTCAACGCGACCGCAACATGCGCCAGGCTCAGCTTGATCCAATTCAAGGTGGTCCACCGGGCCCACATGACAGTGGCCCGGATGAGTAGATTCGTTAGGGTGGAGGACAGGTGTGCAAACTGTGCGGGAGGACCAGCGAACCATGTTCACATGTTCTGGGTGTGTCCAAAACTTAGGGGATATTGACAGGGGTTGCGGGCATCATGTCCAGAGTATTGAAAACAAGGGTGGCAATGAGTCCAGAGGTGGCGATTTTTGGCGTTTCGGAGGACCCGGGAGTCCAGGCCTTGAGAGGGTCACTGTTAGGGTTTGCCCCGGAGGTGGCAACCATTCATTGACTTCTTCGCGGAGAATTAAGCGCCAGCGGGGGGGTTAGTGTAGTGTAGAATAGAGGGTCAATTAGGCGGGTCTTGGCGGGATGGGAGTCGGTGATTGCGCTATGTTTATTGTTCTTTGTACATTGTTTTATACTGTTGTTGTTTGTAATGCCAAAAATACCTCATTAAAATTGTTTATATAAAAAAAGAGAACAAAGAACAGTAAAGAACAGGTACAGGCTCGTCAGCCCTCCAAGCTTGCACCAATCCTGATGCGTGCCTAAACTAAAACCTTCGGCACTTCCGGGGTCTGTATCTCTCTATTCCCACCCTATTCATGTATGTATCAAGATGCCTCATGACTGTCACTATCGTACCTGCTTCCACCACCTCCCCAGCAGCGAGTTCCAGGCACTCACCACCCTCTGTGTAAAAACAAACTGGCCTCGCACATATCCTCTAAACTTATGTCCCCTAGTAATTGACTTTTCCACCCTGGGAAAAAGCTTCTGACTATCTAACACAGCCTCACATATCCACCATCTCTTGCCATGGTGACCTGCATTGGTTTTTTGGGTTCCCCACAACCGCAAATTTAAGATTTTTATTATTAATATTGATGCTGCTTCAGTATATATAAGATAACATTTGTTCAATTTTAGATTGATTTGCTCCCAGGGAAGTAGCAATATGATTTTTTTTTTGTTGAGAAATTGCCAATGTAGTGAAGCAAAATGGGTGGCACTCACATCTGTCTGTATATATTTAATACCAAAGAATTGGCATATACCTTTCTACAAGTGACTGTGGGACATTACTTTGGTATTCTGGACTTGAGGAGCACTTAATCTCATTAAGTTGAAACAGAATTGTTGCACTCTATCCATAATAGCATGAAATGTAAGAAAGTACCTCAGTGTTGCACAATTGAAAAGCTAACAACAGTCTATTGGCCTGGACATGAGTTGTGCAATGAAGATAATTTTCTAAGCCAGTCATTGTGTTCATGTCAATTCTTCCCAGCACTTGAAATTCTGAAGTAAGTTGATGTCTTTTCCAATAGTTGGGAATGTCATCCAGTGAATTAGGAAGACTTGAAAATAACTTATCCGATTTCTGATAGTTTGAATACTATAACAGCTTGTTTTCTTAATGCAAGATAAAACAAATACCTTGCACGTATGGTATCTTTCACAACAGCAGGACCGTTAAAAGTCTTTTCCACCCAGTGAAGTGCATCAGAAATGTAGTCATTGCTGTAATGTAGGAAATACAGCAGACAGTACACAACAGCAGGATCCAATTATAAGCAATGAGGCAGTGAAAAAACCATGGGCGGCGTACTCTGATTCTGAGTCTAAGTGTTGACGCCAACGGAGAATCCGTGGACATTCGTGTTCGAAAAATCGGCACAAAACCCGCACCGATTCTGCTATCGGTGAGGGGATGGCACCAATGCCGCGTGAAACACTATTGTTTCCCATGAAAAACGGTGTGGGATTCGCCAGGTCCGTGATCGACACTTGCAGGGCTCACAAGCTGCAGCCGTGCGTAAGCGATGCCACCACTCCCCCCCCCCCTCCACACACACACTGAAAAGATGGGGCAGGTTATGCAGGAGCGCCCATACAGCTGATAGTTTGGCTGGGGCAAGAGGTCACCTACACAAACCAGGGCACCAGGTCTAAAGTGGGCTGTCAGCAGCATGCACAGTTGCATGGCTGCCTTGCCGGTTGCAGTAATGTTGCATACCCGTCCACTCTTACCCCACAGCCCACCTCTTCGCCACTTCCCAATACTCCCCCCAGTCCTGCCAGAAGGCCCCTGGTCAGTGGCACGGCTGTCAGCAAAGTATGGTGATGCTGGACACTGTCCGTACTCTCACTCTCAGCACCCACCATGCCAGGTTCATGATTTGTGAGACCACACGTGGAACCCGCCGTCGTGAACTCGGCCCATCGGAGGTGGAGCATCATTGGTGGACCCACTAATGATATGCAAACAGTGTTGCAACTACATGTGGTGTATGTCGCATTGACGCCGTTTTCGAGAAGGCGGGGCATCGCGATTTGGCGTCAAACCGGCGCCTGCCGCAATTTTGGCCCGCAATATTCTCCGCCCGATCGCACACCCAAATTTCGGTGTCAGCTAACGGGGAATTCCGCCCCATATCTCTGAATTGCCTGTTTTCTGAAAAGAGACAGTTTTGTCAAAGCTTTTCACCTTGCATTCATCAGGACATTCACAAGAATATGATGGGGGCGTAGTGGTATTGTCTCTGGACTAGCAATCCAGAGACCAAGGCATTGCTCTCGGAATCCGGGTTTGAATGCCACCATAGCAGATGGTGAAATTTGGATTCAATAAAAAATTGGAATTAAAAATCGAATGGTGACCATGAAACAATTGTCAATTGTTGTTAAAAATCCATCTGGTGCAGGGAAAAAAAATCTGTCATCTGGTTTACGTGTGACTCTAGATCCACAGCAAGGTCCTCTGAAATGGTCTAGCAAGCCATGCAGTTCAAGGGCAATTAGGGATGGGCAAATAAATGCCAGTGATAAATCCCAGCCAGCAACATCTGCATCTCATGAATTATTTGTTTTATGTGTTGGGAATCAACAAATGTATACTCTATGAGAAGAGAGTGCCGATTGGTTGGTAAGTGAACTCTGATTGATAGAGGTGTGCCATGAATGATGCATCAGTTGATGGTGACTGACAGTTAACTGCCAGGTATTGTTTGAAATTTAACCCAGGCAGTTTGAGTCTGATTAGATGGCCCTGAGAAATAAACTAATGAATGCTTGTCACTTATTTTGTTTCGCTGAAGCAAGCACAGTGTGTGTACCTATTCTTTCTGCTTGCACATAGTATTCTTATGAATGTCTTGATGAGTGGAAGACAACAAAGGCCCATTTTTCAGTAGTATTCAGGTTCTGTACTAACAAATGGCTAATGGCTGTTTTAATGATGTTAGTCCCTATAAGTGATGTTACTTAAATGGGGAACTTTAGTGAGCCGGTGGAGAGGAGCCATTGATGCGTTGAGATCGGGTGGCAGTTGTGAAAAGGAAAGAGGATGTGGCTGACTAAGAGAAGTGGCAGCCTGAAGAAGACCCATGGGGAGCAGAAGGTGGAAGCCGGACTACAAAAGGAAGATCATTGTCCACAGATGGTAGGTTTTGATTATGCGGAGGTCAAGAATTATACAAGGAAGGTCAATGTTTAAATCCTGAGAATCAAGGGTAACAGGGCCTGATGAGAATGATGAATGGCAGCTCGAGGTTATTCAGGACAGTTCCAGTGTGCTGTGGAGCATCGCTGAGATTGGGAAGTTCTTGGAGGAATGTTAGTTGGTCAAGGATAATGAGGAGTGGGGCCTTGCACAAGCTCAATTTGACGCGGTTGGCGGAGCAAATGGAGGAGGATTTTAAAAGATGGGATATGCTGCCACTCTCACTAGCGGGTAGGGTGCGGTCGGTCAAAATGACGGGCCTCCCGAGGTTTCTCTTTGTGTTCCAGTGCCTTCCCATTTTGATCACCAAGGCCTTTTTCAAGCGGGTAAGCAGGAGCATCATGGGATTTGTGTGGGCGAATAAGACCCCGAGGGTGAAGAGAGTGTTTCTGGAGCGTAGCAGGGACAGGGAGGGCTGGCGCTGCCGAATTTGTGTGGCTATTATTGGGCAGCCAATGTGGCGATGATCCGTAACTGGGTAATGGAGTGAGAGGCTAGAGATGGCGTCCTGTGTGGGCATGAGCCTGAGGGCACTGGTGACGGCACCGCTGCTGCTCGCCGACAAGGTACACCACGGGTCCGGTGGTGGCGGCGACGCTGATGATCTGGGGGCAGTGGAGGCGACACAGGAGCGCGGTGGGAGCCTCGGTTTGGTCCCCGATTCGGGCGAATCATCGGTTCGTCCCGGGAAGGATGGAGGGGGGGTTTCGGAGCTGGCATTGGGCAGGGATTAGAAGAATGGGGGACCTGTTCATCGATGGGACGTTTGCGAGCCTCGGGGCGCTGGAGGAGAAGTTTGGGCTACCCCCGGGAAACGCTTTCAGGTACATGCAAGTGAGGACGTTTGTGAGGCGGCAGGTGAGGGAATTCCTGCTGCATCCACCACGTGGGATTCAGGACAGGGTGATTTCGGGTGTATGGGTTGGAGAAGTCAAAGTTTCGGCGATTTACCAGGGACTGCAGGAAGAGGAGGAGGCCTCGGTGGAGGAGTTAAAGGGCAAGCTGGAGGAGGAGCTTGGGGGAGGAGATAGATGAGGGTCTGTGGGCTGATGCCCTGAGTAGGATTAATTCTTCCTCCTCTTGCGCCAGGCTCAGCCTAATACAGTTTAAAGTTACTCACAGAGCACGTATGACAGGGGCGAGGTTGAGTAGGTTATTTGCGGTGGAGGTATGGGAGGTACTGAGGGAGCCCAGAAAATTACGTCCATATGTTCTGGTCGTGCCCGGCGCTGGATGGGTTTTGGAGGGGTTTTGCGAGGACTATGTCCAAGGTGGTGAACGCCCAGGTCAAGCCAAGCTGGGGATTAACATTATTTGGGGGTACCGGACAAGCCGGGAGTGCAGGAGGCGAAAGAGGCCGGTATTCTGGCCTTTGCGTCCCTGGTAGCCTGGCGGAGGATTTTGCTACTCTGGAAAGATGTGAAGCCCCCTAGTGTGGAAGCTTGGATCAATGACATGGCAGAGTTCATCAAGTTGGAGAGGATAAAGTTTGCCTTGTGAGGGTCTGTACAAGGGTTCCTCAGGCGGTGGCAAACCATTCCTAGGCTATCTCGCGGAGTGTCAGGAGGAGGTCATCAGCAGCTCAACGGCGGGGGTGGTGGGGGGGGGGTTCTTTTGGGGTGGCGTTTGGGTTAAGGTTTTTTTTTCCCTATTTGTGTTTCTTACTGTTATATGGGGGGTTATTGTATCTGGGGGAAATTCAATGTATAATTTTTGCTTGTTTTCTTGTTCCTTTCTTCTTGTTGGGGGGGGGGGGCGGGGCGGGTGGGATTGTTGAACATTTGTTGAAAAATTTGAATAAATATATTTATTTTAAAAAGGATAATGAGGAGTGGGTTGAGGACCACCGAGGGCGGAGCAAGGGTGAAAAAGTGAAGGTCAAGGGTGATGGAGGGAATGGGAAAGGTGACTAAGGGAGAGTGCAGGATGATGGTTTCCAGTTCCACAAACATGGCTGCAACAACACAGAGTTCTTTGGAGTAAAGCTTGAGGATGGAGTTGTCCACAGTGGATTGGTGGAGACTGGGATGTGCCAGATGCAAAGTGTAGGGCATCTCGTTGGGCAAAAGTATTCAGGACAAGAGGGAGGGCTGTGAAGACTGTGTTGACCAGTTGATTGCCTGCCTCCTGCTTACAGTGCAGCTCCAAAATCACTACCTGTTCACAAGCAGTGACACTGGGTAGAAATGTCCCATTTTATGGCTAAGTGTCATTTTGGGTAAGAAAGGCGGTGATGAGCCCTTGGCTTGTACATCTTGTGTAGTCTGATCCACGCGAAATGGATGTATTGCAACCTTTGCAAAGAGTGCATTTATCATTTCCTTGATGCACTTACGGGCGGAGACTTGCGACATGTCGCTAAGGTCACAAATGGAGCCCTGGCTGGAGCCAGCCATGTAAAAGTTGAAGGAGGCTGTGACTTTCCAAGCCACTGTCTGTGGATGCCCTCCAGGTGCATGTGGTGTCAACTGCTGGCAAAGGTGAGCCACAGTGCCCCTGGACAGGCGGAGTTGTCATCAACACTGGTTCTCGCTCATTCTAGGAAGAGCAGGCAAAATTATATTTAATCATGGCATTAGTGTCATTTGTTGCCCAATAAATGCCCTTGCATTAACCTTAGGGAATTTAAAAAAATTTAATGCTATAAAGCAGAATGCCAAATCCGTATCTGGCACCAAAAACCATTTCCTGTCTCCAGTGGAAGAAATTTCAGTGTCTTGTTGTCTAACATCAAGGTTAATGAAAGGTTTGCTCTATTTGAATTTTCGATAAGATCTACGGCTTCTCCATGGGAACCTGAATTTAGTATTAAACAAACTACTGTTACATCTGGGCACATGGTCACATTGTACTGACATATATTTATTCTGGAAAACGGCCTTTTTGGTAGCAATCCTAATTGGAAGATAGCTAGGTGAACTAAAAATATAGATTCTCCTTTCAAACTGTTTCAACGAAGAGGGAATTAATATTCATGGCTCACTGGTTAGCTAAATTCTTTGCCTTCATAAGTTTATTCTTGCAACCTTTCCAACTCTGTAGAGCAAACTATTTTGATAATTGTCCATAGAGCGAAGCATACTAATTGTCATCATGACATAAAATCTTTGCCTTTGGAGACTATACCCAGATTGCACAAGAAAAACATTGAGGTGTTTTCAAACTTTAATTATGTTGAACAAAACAATTATGGTTTTATTCACTCATGGGATGTGGACATTAGTGAATCAGATGGGATTGACGATCGACAGTGGCTTCATGGTTATCGTTAGACTTTTAATTCCAAATATGTATTGAATGTAAATTTTACCATCTGCCATGGTGGGATTCAAACCCTGTGTCCAGATTATTACCCAGGGTCAGGAGTCCAGTGAAAATATCACTATGGCACTGTCTCCCCCGCTCATGTTTCACATCAATATTTTAAAGGGAGAAATATTACGGACAAACCTTTGTAGCCAGTTATAATTTTTCCTTTAACTAGTAGATTTAATAAACATTAAGGTATATCTAGAACTTGAGTATTGCTGAAAAAAGTCATGCTGTCAAAACATTTTGTCTTGCACTCACCATTAGAGATTCACAAAATTACCAACAATAAACTCATTCATGCTAGAAAGCACATATATTCATGCAACGGCCTTCGTTGCAGACAGAAGGAGCATATCCACGCTTTGCGCCTTTTTCAACTAAACAAAAGCTTGGAGGATAGCCACTTCCTGGTTTATTCCCAATGACAAAGCCTTGACCAATCAGAGTTGACCTGCATAGTTTGAATTTGAACCACAATTTGACAGCTAACGGTTCCATGCTGCATTCTCCATGGCAACACCCATGCAAATCAGAGTCCATTTGCCAACCAATCAGCACTCTCCTCTCATGTAGTCTAAATTGTTGTTCCCTTTCCTGTTGGTAATCTTATGGTCTGTCCTGATCAGTGAAAGACAATACGTTTTGACAGCATGTCTCATTTGTTCAGCAATACTTGGGTTCTGTACTACCAAATCAAAATATGAAAGAAAGACTTACAAATCATCATTCAATATTACGTACAAGCTAAAACGTATACACAAAATAAACTTAGAACATTACATAGAACATAGAACATTACAGCACAGAACAGGCCCTCCGGCCCTCGATGTTGTGCCAAGCATTGTCCGAAACCAAGATCAAGCTATCCCACTCCCTGTCATTCTGGTGTGCCTCATGTGCCTATCCAATAACCGCTTGAAAGTTCCTAAAGTGTCCGACTCCACTATCACAGAAGGAAGTCTATTCCACACTCTAAGCAAAATATTGTGGATGCTGGAATCTGAAACAGAACAGAGAATGCTGGAAAAACCCTGTAGGGAGAGAAAATAGAGTTAACGTTTTGAGTCCATTTGACTCTCCATCGGAAGAAAAGAGGGAAAAAGGGAGTTTTTTTAACTGTTTTAACTGGTCCCAATGCATCTTCTCTACATTGGGGAGACTAAACACAGACTGGGTGACCGCTTTGCGAACACCTTTGCTCAGTCCACAAGCAACACACCAATCATCCTATCACTTGCCATTTTAACTCAGCACCTTGCTCTCATGCCCACATGATGGTCCTTTCCCTGCTGCAATGCTCCAATGAAGCAAACTGGAGGAGCCGTATCTCATCTTCCAATTTGGCACATCACAGCCCTCAGGACTCAACATTAAGTTCAATAACTTTAGACTGACCTTTCTCCTCCATCTTAAACCCTTTTTTGAACAATCCCATATGTTTATTAACTCAATGCAATAACCCTACCTCACCCCACCCTCTCCCTCCCTGTCTTTTGTTCTTAAAGTTGCTACATCTCTCCCAACTACAATTTATTATCTAGCACTTTTCTCCTCTTTCGTTCCGACGCAGAGCCAAATGGACTCAAAACATTAACTGTTTTTTCTCTCCCGACAGATGCTGCCAGACCAAAGAGATTTTCCAACATTCTCTGTTTTGTTCCACAAAAAATGAAGTTTAGTTACATAATAGCAAGTATGTCATAATCGCCCTTATAGTTTTAACAACATAGTTACAGATATCATATCCCTTCTACTTCTGTGTAATATTTTAGAACAATAGTTTGTATGATAAGAGGTTTGCTGTATAATTTAAAATATTAAACATTAAATATTAAATAATTGGTAATATTGATTGTATTATTCCCTTTATTAAGTTTCTTATTTGCAACATTTGGTCATTTTGACAACCTAGTGTTTGACACGACCAAACTGTATCATATATTCCAATTTCAGTGATTACGCAAGATAATAGAACCCAGAGAACGCAAAGTATACAAACATGAAGAAGACTTCATGAAGTTCCAGCAGTCATCGCTAGCAATTTTAGCTGCAGCTCGAATCAACACAAGGGTAAAATTGCTTAAGGAAATAGCCAAGAGAATAAAATATTGAATAGTTCAGTGTTGAACAACAAATGTTTTGGACTCATCAAACTCTTTTCTGACTCAAAAAGTTGATTGTCTCAAAGAATTTTGTCCCTCAGTCACATTAGCCGCATGGTAGCACAGTGGTTCGCACTGTTGCTTCACAGAGCCAGGAACCCGGGTTCGATTCACGGCTTGGGTCACTGTCTGTGTGGACTGTCTGCACGTTCTCCCCGTGTCTGCGTAGGTTTCCTCCGGACGCTCCGGTTTCCTTCCACAAGTCCCAAAAACGCGCTTGTTAGGTGAATTGGATATTCTGAATTCTCCCTCAGTGTACTCGAACAGGCGCCGGAATGTGACGACTAGGGGCTTTTCACAGTAACTTAATTGCAATGTTAATGTAAGCCTCATTTCAGCCATTCAAACTAAGAAAACATTTAGAATCATTGGAACCTCAGAAAACTCAGAGGCTGCAGCAGATACAAACTCCTCACCTCAGAGAGCAGCTTTAAAAGTTAGTCAGCTGTGAAAACTAATACCCCGTCTCTAACTGATACCGGCCGTCCATCTGATACTCACACTTCAACTGGGAGAGAGGCGGGGTGAGATGTGGAGGAAGAGAGAACTGGTCTGTGAGATGTGCTGATAGAAGACAGCGAGAGAGACAGATTGTGGGAGGAGATATATTGGGAGAGAAAGAGGGATGGAGAAATAAAGGATAAAACGGGAGAAGGAGGTGGATTGTCTGAGAGCACGTGAAGCAGAGAGTGGAGACCGAGCGGGTGAGTGGATGAGGGAGGCAGATTGTGTGAGAAGGATTCTGTATAAAATACTAACATAACCTTAGACATCAGTACAGGAGAGAGCGACTGAGTGACTGAGGGAGTGGGAGAGGGAAAGATTGTGAGAGAAAGTGTGAGAGAGGGAAAGAGTGTGGGATAAAGTGTGAGATCGGGAAAGAGTGTGGGATAAAATGTGAGAGGGGGAAAGGGTGTGAGAGAAAGTGTGAGAGAGGGAGAGAGTGCGAGAGAAAGTGTGAGAGGGGTAAAGAGTGTGAGAGAAAGTGTCAGTGAGGGAGTTGTGTGAGAGGGAGGGAGACATGGGGGGAGAGTGACATAGGGATTGAGCGAGTGTGAGAGAGAGACAGTGTGAGAAAAAGTGTCTAAGTGAGGTACTAGCGAGGGAGGGAGGGAGTGTTAGGGAGGGAGAGAGTGTGAGAGAGGGAGAGGGCAGAGAGGGAGAGAGTGTGAGAGAGTGTATGGGTTGGAAGGAATTTGAGAGAGGGATAGTGTGAGAGAGTGTGAGAGAGGGAGAGAGTGTGAGAGAGGGAAAGAATGCAAGGGAGAGATAGAGTGTGAGGGAGTGTTCTTGGAGATATGGGGAACTGGGTATCATGTGGGAAACACAATCTGGATTAATATTTTTGCTGAGTAAACAAACTTGTTCCTAAATTATAAAATCAGATCCTGGATAAAGTAAATGTCCTCCATGCAGTATTCCACCATTTAAGTTGTGAATAACTGACAGAGTGGGATAGGTCAGTTATTGTGCAGAGCTGGAATAGAACTTGTCTTTCCCCAGTGAGAGGCCAGAAAGCAAACACGTGGCACAGCCGCTTTTAAAAATAATTGTAAAGCAACCTGAAAAAAGATAGACCTCCCTCTAATTATTAATTGTGCGTCTGCTTTTATTGGAAGCAACACAGATGTTTTCAATATTAACAGCACAGGCAGCGCCCAGGGTCAGACAGATTGGAACTTACAATGAAGTTGATGCTGTGGCGTAAGCAGTGAGCTAAAGCGGACGCTGAGTTCACACATGGACACAGTGAATAGAAAGGATTACAGTGAGAATACTCGCGGTGCTGGGGAACTTGGAGGGAACCTGCAGGTGTTGGTCCGCATCATATCACAGCCAGACCACATCCAACGCCGATAAAATGCGTGAAGTACCGAAGGAGGACATTCATTCCTGGGGCTGGTTTAGCACACTGGGATAAATCGCTGGCTTTTAAAGCATACCAAGGCAGGCCAGCAGCACAGTTCAATTCCCGTACTAGCCTCCCTGAACAGGCGCCGGAATGTGGCGACTAGGGGCTTTTCACAATAACTTCATTTGAAGCCTACTTGTGACAAAAAGCGATTTTCATTCCATATCATTTCATTCCGTTTGACCTCAGCGGCTCTGTAGATGAGCAGATGATTCAATCCGACTGGACCGCCCTTTCCCTGGAGACATACATTTGATTTCTGTCACTCATACCATTCCCTGTGAAACCACTGTTGTATCTGCCGGCACCAGTGTCCCAGGCCGTGCAGACCAGATCAGAACCACTCGCTGTGTGAATCGTTTAGAAGCAGTTTTCCCTGCGGGATGATTGGATTGGCTGGGGCTGGGTCATTGGGAATAAAAGACGATGATGTGAGATTCGTTCCACACATTTGAGATGATATAAGTTTTGGATAATCTGGATATAAATGAACTGTCTCCATGAACAATATAAATATCTGTTGGAAAGATGTAACTGAAATATGTGATCGTGCAGCTACATTCATCAGCGAGTATTGCAGAGCCGGAACTGATAACAAATGGCAACGTGGGGAGACTACACGGTCCCTCACACCTCCTCCACCATTCAATTGAATCACTGCTCAGCTTCTGCCTCAATATCATTTCCCGCTTGTTCCTCACATCCTTTCATTACCTTATTTTCTGTAAGAATAATGGAGGCAGACACCCAAAGCATTTCAAACCGAGTTGGACATTTACGGCCATAAGACCATAAGACACAGGAGCTGAACTTGGTCACTAGGCCCAGCGAGCCTGCTCCGCCATTCAATCATGGCTGATATGTTTCTCATACTCATTCTCCTACCTTCACGCCTTCTCCCCCTCACTCCTGAACTCCTAATTAACCAAGATTCTATCTATCTCTGTCTTAAAGACACTCAGTGATTTGGACTCCACAGCCTTCGGGAGCAAAGAGTTCCACAGATTCACCACCCTCTGGCTGAAGAAATTCCTCCACATCTCTGTTTAAAAGCATCGTCCCGTTAGTCTGAGATGGTGTCCTCTGGTTCTAGTTTTTCATACAAGTTGAAACATCCTCTCCACATCACCTCGATCCAGGACTCCTGTAAGTTTCAATAAGATTCCCCCTCATCCTACTGAATTCTAACGAGTACAGTCCCATTGTCCTCAACCGTTCCTCATACGACAAGCTCTTCATTCCAGGGATTGTTCTTGTGAACCTGCTCAGGACCCTTTCCAAGGGAAGCATATCCTTCTTCAGATACGGGCCCAAAACTGCTCACAATACTCCAAATGGGGTCAAAGCAGAGCCTAATACAGCCTCAGAAGTGCATCCTTGGTCTTGTATTCTAGCCCTCTCGACATGAATGCTAACATTGCAATTGCCTTCCTAACTGCCGACTGAACCTGCACGTTAACCTTAAGAGAATCGTGAACAAGGCCTCCCCAGTCATAGAAAACATTGAAAATACGGCACAGAACAGGCCATTCGGCCCACGATGTTGTGCCGAACCTTTGTCCTAGATTAATCATAGATTATCATTGAATTTACAGTGCAGAAGGAGGCCATTCGGCCCCATGAGTCTGCACCGGCTCTTCGAAAGAGCACCCGACCCAAACTCAACACCTCCACCCAACACCAAGGGCAATTTTGGACACTAAGGGCAATTTATCATTGGCCAATTCACCTACCCTGCACATCTTTGGACTGTGGAAGGAAACCGGAGCACCCGGAGGAAACCCACGCAGAAACGTGGAGGACGCACAGACTCCGCACAGACAGCGACCTAAGCCGGAATAGAACCTTGGACCCTGGAGCTGTGAATCAATTGTGCTATCCACAATGCTACTGTGCTGCCCTTAAGAACAAATAAATCTACACTATATAATTTTACCGTAATCCATGTACCTATCCAATAGCTGCTTGAAGGTCCCTAATGTTTCCCACTCAACTACTTCCACAGGCAGTGCATTCCATGCCCCCACTACTCTCTGGGTGAAGAACCTACCTCTGATATCCCTCCTATATCTTCCACCTTTCACCTTAAATGTATGTCCCCTTGTAATGGTTTGTTCCACCCGGGGGAAAAGTCTCTGACTGTCTACTCTATCTATTCCCCTGATCATCTTATAAACCTCTATCAAGTCGCCCCTCATCCTTCTCCGTTCTGATGAAAAGATGCCGAGCACCCTCAACCTTTCCTCGTAAGACCTACTCTCCATTCCAGGTAACATCCTGGTAAATCTTCTTTGCACCTTTTCCAAAGCTTCCACATCCTTCCTAAAATGAGGTGACCAGAACTGTACACAGTACTCCAAATGTGGCCTTCCAAAGTTTTGTACAGCTGCATCATCACCACACGAATCTTAAATTCAATACTTCTGTTAATGAACGCGAGCACACCATAGGCCTTCTTCACAGCTCTATCCACTTGAGTGGCAGCTTTCAAAGATTTATGAACATAGACCCCAAGATCTCTCTGCTCCTCCACATTGCCAAGAACTCTACCGTTAACCCTGTATTCCGCATTCATATTTGTCCTTCCAAAATGGACAACCTCACACTTTTCAGGGTTAAACTCCATCTGCCACTTCTCAGCCCAGCTCTGCATCCTATCTATGTCTCTTTGCAGCCGACAACAGCACTCCTCACTATCCACAACTCCACCAATCTTCGTATCGTCTGCAAATTTACCGACCCACCCTTCAACTCCCTCATCCAAGTCATTAATGAAAATCACAAACAGCAGAGGACCCAGAACTGATCCCTGCGGTACGCCACTGGTAACTGGGCTCCAGGCTGAATATGTGCCATCCACCACCACTCTCTGACTTCTATCGGTTAGCCAGTTCGTTATCCAACTGGCCAAATTTTCAACTATCCCATGCCTCCTTACTTTCTGCAGAAGCCTACCATGCGGAACCTTATCAAATGCCTTACAAAAATCCATGTATACTACACCCACTGCTTTACCTTCATCCACATGCTTGGTCACCTCCTCAAATAATTCAATCAGACTTGTAAGGCAAGACCTACCCCTCACCAATCCGTGCTGACTATCCCTAATCAAGCAGTGTCTTTCCAGATGCTCAGAAATCCTATCCTTCAGTACCCTTTCCATTACGTTGCCTGCCACCGAAGTAAGACTAACTGGCCTGTAATTCCCAGGGTTATCCCTAGTTTTTTGAACAGGGGCACGACATTCGCCACTCTCCAATCCCCTGGTACCACCCCTGCTGACAGTGAGGAGGAAAAGATCATTGCCAACGGCTCTGCAATTTCATCTCTTGCTTCCCATAGAATCCTTGGATATATCCCGTCAGGCCCGGGGGACTTGTCTATCCTCAAGTTTTTCAATATGTCCAACACATCTTCCTTCCTAACAAGTATTTCCTCGAGCTTACCAGTCTGTTTCACACTGTCCTCTCCAACAATATCGCCCCTCTCATTTGTAAATACAGAAGAAAAGTACTCGTTCAAGACCTCTCCTATCTCTTCAGACTCAATACACAATCTCCAGCTATTGTCCTTGATCGGACCTACCCTCGCTCTAGTCATTCTCATATTTCTCACATATGTGTTAAATGCCTTGGGGTTTTCCTTTGTCCTACCCGCCAAAGATTGTTCATGCCCTCTCTTAGCTCTCCTAATCCCTTTCTTCAGTTCCCTCCTGGCTATCTTGTATCCCTCCAATGCCCTATCTGAACCTTGTTTCCTCAGCCTTACATAAGTCACCTTTTTCCTCTTAACAAGACAGTCAACCTCTCTTGTCAACCATGGTTCCCTCACTCGACCATCTCTTCCCTGCCTGACAGGGACATACATATCAAGGACACGTAGTACCTGTTCCTTGAGTCCCTTTGTGCTTCTGATTTCCGAAGCATTTCCACATTTGGAAACAGCCATCGCCTCTATTCCTCCTTCCAAAGTGCATAACCTCACACTTTTCCACATTGTATTCCATCTGCCAGTTCTTTGCACAATCTCCCAGCCTCGAAGTCCTTCTGCAGCCCCCCCCCCCACCCCCCCCCCCCCCCCCCACCCCCCACACACACACACACTTCCTCAATACTACCTTTCCGTCTACAGATCTTTGTATCATCTGCAAACTCTGCATCAGTGCCTTCAGTTCCTTCTTCCAGATCATTAATGTATATTGTGGAAAGTTGTGGTACCAGCACAGACTCCAGAGGCACACGACTAGACACCGGCTGCCATCCTGAAAAAGGCCCCTTCTTGCCACTCTCTGCCTCTGCCAGTCAACCAATTCTTTTTCCATCCCAGGATCTTACCCTGAACACCATGGCCTCTGAACCAACTTTACAGACTGTAATGCGGCACCGTGTCAAAGGCTCTCTGGAAATCTAAATGAATCACGTCCACTGATTCTCCCTTGTCTAACTTCCTTGTTACTTCCTCAAAGAACTCTAACAGATTTGTCAGACATTACCTCCCCTTGACGAAGCCGTGCTGGCTCAGTCCTATTTTACCATGCTCTTCCAAGTACTCCGCAATCTCATCCTTAATAATGGACCTAAAATCATACCAAAGAACAAAGATAACAAAGAACAAAGAAATGTACAGCACAGGAACAGGCCCTTCGGCCCTCCAAGCCCGTGCCGACCATGCTGCCCGACTAAACTACAATCTTCTACACTTCCTGGGTCCGTATCCTTCTATTCCCATCCTATTCATATATTTGTCAAGATGCCCCTTAAATGTCCCTATCGTCCCTGCTTCCACTACCTCCTCCGGTAGCGAGTTCCAGGCACCCACTACCCTCTGCGTAAAAAACTTGCTTCGTACATCTACTCTAAACTTTGCCCCTCTCACCTTAAACCTATGCCCCCTAGTAATTGACCCCTCTACCCTGGGGAAAAGCCTCTGACTATCCACTCTGTCTATGCCCCTCATGATTTTGTATACCTCTATCAGGTCTCCCCTCAACCTTCGTTCCAGTGAGAACAAACCGAGTTTATTCAATCGCTCCTCATAGCTAATGCCCTCCATACCAGGCAACATTCTGGTAAATCTCTTCTGCACCCTCTCTAAAGCCTCCACATCCTTCTGGTAGTGTGGCGACCAGAATTGAACACTATACTCCAAGTGTGGCCTAACTAAGGTTCTATACAGCTGCAACATGACTTGCATATTCTTATACTCAATGCCCCGGCCAATGAAGGCAAGCATGCCGTATGCCTTCTTGACTACCTTCTCCACCTGTGTTGCCCCTTTCAATGACCTGTGGCCCTGTACTCCTAGATCTCTTTGACTTTCAATACTCTTGAGGGTTCTACCATTCACTGTATATTCCCTACCTGCATTAGACCTTCCAAAATGCATTACCTCACATTTGTCCGGATTAAACTCCATCTGCCATCTCTCCGCCCAAGTCTCCAGACAATCTAAATCCTGCTGTATCCTCCGACAGTCCTCATCGCTATCCGCAATTCCACCAACCTTTGTGTCGTCTGCAAACTTACTAATCAGACCAATTACATTTTCCTCCAAATCATTTATATATGCTACAAAGAGCAAAGGTCCCAGCACTGATCCCTGTGGAACACCACTGGTCACAGCCCTCCAATTAGAAAAGCATCCCTCCATTGCTACTCTCTGCCTTCTATGGCCTAGCCAGTTCTGTATCCACCTTGCCTGCTCACCCCTGATCCCGTGTGACTTCACCTTTTGTACTATTCTACCATGAGGGACCTTGTCAAAGGCCTTACTGAAGTCCATATAGACAACTTCTACTGCCCTACCTGCATCAATCATCTTAGTGACCTCCTCGAAAAACTCTATCAAGTTAGTGAAACACGACCTCCCCTTCACAAAACCGTGCTGCCTCTCACTAATACGTCCATTTGCTTCCAAATGGGAGTAGATCCTGTCTCGAAGAATTCTCTCCAGTAATTTCCCTACCACTGAAGTAAGGCTCACCGGCCTGTAGTTCCCGGGATTATCCTTGCTACCCTTCTTAAACAGAGGAACAACATTGGCTATTCTCCAGTCCTACGGGACATCCCCTGAAGACAGCGAGGATCCAAAGATTTCAGTCAAGGCCTCAGCAATTTCCTCTCCAGCCTCCTTCAGTATTCTGGGGTAGATCCCATCAGGCCCTGGGGACTTATCTACCTTAATATTTTTTAAGACACCCAACACCTCGTCTTTTTGGATCACAATGTGACCCAGGCTATCTACACCCCCTTCTCCAGACTCAACATCTACCAATTCCTTCTCTTTGGTGAATACTGAGGCAAAGTATTCATTTAGTACCTGCCCATTTCCTCTGGCTCCACGCATAGATTCCCTTGCCTATCCTTCAGTGGGCCAACCCTTTCCCTGGCTACCCTCTTGCTTTTTATGTACGTGTAAAAAGCCTTGGGATTTTCCTTAACCCTATGACCGAAGTCAGGCTATCCGGCCGATAATTTCCCGTCTTCTGCCTCCCTCCCTTCTTTAACAGCGGTGCTACATTAGCCACTTTCCAGTCCTCTGGGACCCTTTCTGCCTTCAGTGATTCCTGAAAGATTCCCGCCACTGCCTCCACAATCTCCTCAGCTATCTCTTTTAGAACCCTGGGATGTAGTCCATCCGTCCAGGTCATTCATCCACCTTCAGACCTTTCAGTTTCCGCAGAACCTTCTCCTTAGTGATGGCCACGGCACTCCCCTCTGCCCCCTGGTTCTCCTGGAGCTCTGGCATCCCACTGGTGTCTTCCACCGTGAAGACTGATGCAAAGTAACTAGACAGTTCCCCTGCCATTTCTTTGTTACCTATTATTACTTCTCCAGTCACATTTTCCACTGGCCCAATGTCTTTTTCTTGTCTCTCTCTTACCTTTTATATATTGAAAAGAACATCTTCCTATCGTCTTTTACATTACTAACGAGCTTGCACTCATATTTCATCTCTTCCTTCTTTATTGATTTTTCATTGTCCTCTGCTCGCTATTAAAGGCTCCCCAATTTTCTGGCATCCCACTATTTCGCGCCACATTGTATTTTTTTTATTTTGCTTTACTGCTGTCCTTGACTTCCCTCGTGAGGCATGGATTCCTTGGCCTCTCCTTAGCATGTATCCTCCTTCTTGGGATGACATTCTGTTGTTCCTCCCGAATAACCCCCCAAAACTCCTGCCATTGCTGTTCCACTGTCTTCCCTGCTAGGCTCGTTTTCCAATCAACTCTGGGCAGCTCCTCCCTCATGTCGTTGTAGTTACCCCTATTTAATTGTAATACCGTTACATCTGATTGCAGCTTCTCCCTCTGAAACCTCAGGGTAAATTCTATTATATTGTGGTCACTGCTCCCTCAGGGTTCCTTCACCTTTAGTTCCCTAATCAAGTCTGCCTCACTACACATCACCAAATCCAGAATTGCCTGTTCTCCAGTCGGCTCTGTCACAATCTGCTCCCAAAAACATCTCTTAGACTTTCCACAAATTCCTTTTCTTGGGATCCACGACCAACCTGATTATCCCAGTCCACCAGCATATTGAAGCCCCCATGATTATTGTAATGTTGCCTTTTTTACATGCCTTTTCTATCTCCTGATTTATTTACTGCTCGGGGTCCTGCAAATAACTCCCATCAGAGTCGTTTTATCTACTCCATTCCTCAACTCTGTCCACAGAGACTCTATGCCTTCTGATCGTATATCGCTTCTTGCTATCGATTTAACACCATTCCTTGCTGACAATGCAACCCCGCCCCCTTTGCCCGTCTGCCTGTCCTTTCTATAGAACACTTGCATATTTTGATCCCAGCCCTGATCACCTTGCAGCCACGTCTCTGTGATTCCCACCACATCCTCCCAGCCAATATCAATGTGAACAACATGCAAATTTACCTTGTTACCTATACTGCGCACATTTAGGTCCACCACCCTCAATCCTGCATTGAGCACCTCCCTTCTCACACTTGTCACCTTTTTTGCTCTGCCTGAGGGTGATGTTGTTCAGGTATTTGTGTTCTCCATTTCCCCTTCAGTTATTACACCTGCTGAGCTACCGCTCTGGTTCCCAGCCCCTTTCATATTAGTTTCAATTCTCCCGGGTGACACTAACAAACCTCCCAGCGAGGATAGTGATGCCCCTCCAGTTTACAAGCTACTCGCCCTTCTTGTCCAGGTCCCACCTTTCCCGGAATATCGCCCAATGGCCCAGAAATCTGAAATCCTCCCTCCTACACCACCAGTTTAGCCACGTGTTTAGCTGGACTATCCTCTTATTTCTGGCCTCACTGTCACGTGGCACTGGGAATAATCCTGAGAGTAATCCTCAGAGCACCCGGAGGAAACCCACGCAGACACGGGGAGAACGTGCAGACTCCACACAGACAGTGACACAAGCCCGGAATCGAATCTGGGACACTGGTGCTGTGAAGCAACAGGCTTCACGCCTCTGTGCTACTGTGCCGGCCTTCACATCAGGAATCCTGAAGAATTGGGAGAGTGTCGGTATCACGGAGAGCTGTGGCTCTGCTGTGTCACACTGAGAAATAAATCACCAAGGCCATGGCAGGGTTTGATTCTCCTACAGTCCGCCAGCTCCAATCTTAACCATCACATTAGACCCCGGCATTGATTAGTCCATTAAACCTGGGGAACAGACTCTAATTGATGAATGATGAATGGTACAATGGTAGATCACTCTTTTATTGTGGAACAGTCAGTATTTTCCAGAGGAGAAACACTAGACGATACAGAAGTGAACCAAAAGGACCAGTCTCCCCAACAACACCAGCGGGAGTTTGTAGTTATCCAGTTCCAGCAGTCAGATAGCCTCAATAATTTAAATAAATATGTAACACAATATATAATAGTTTCTCAGCCCATTACTTCACGGATTCCATTATTTAAATTGCTGAGACGTCTTCAGTAGAAACAGGCAGACAGATCACATTGTATTCCACCACATAGCTGCGATATTTCTTGTAATTAATGGAATTAAAAACTGAAAGATAATTTCTGATACTCATAGACATTTCCAAATGCATATTATTGTGAAAAGTATAAAGATTTCTAGACATTTTCACCAATCATTGGACTGAAAATAATCATGTTCCTGGCATGATGATTCTATAGAAAGATAATCACAGTTTAGTTAATTGTGAGCAGAAATGTGCATGTTCAGTTTATTGTGTTATTATAGGAAGGTCAGGAATTACTGACTCTGTTTGAAAGAACAATCTTAGTATGAATATTGTCTGACAATATTTTCTTACGCCTGTGATTACTGGAAGAATCAATCCTTCAATAATCACATTCAATGTTGTAATTAAATGTTTTTCGTTATTTACTGTGTTCAATGGACTGTAAACGAACGTGATGCTTTCTAACAATGTTGTGCAAACATGATGTCATCCTGCCTTCAACATTGGATTTCATAGATCATAGATCATAGAATTTATAGTGCAGAAGGCGGCCATTCGGCCCATCGAGTCTGCAGCGGCTCTTGGAAAGAGCACCCTACTCAAGCCCACACCTCCTCCATAACCCAGTAAGCCCAACCAACCTGAGGGCAATTTAGCGTGGCCAATCCACCTAACCTGCACACCTTTGGACTGTGGGAGACAATCAGAGCACCCGGAGAAAACCCACGCAGACACAGGGACAACGTGCAGACTCCGCACAGAGAGTGACCCAAGCGGGAATCGAACCTGGGACTCTGGAGCTGTGACGTCATAGTGACACCACTATGCTACCGTGCTGCCCGACTTGCTCAGTTTTCTTTGGTAGAAACAGGCAGAGAGAATTCTCACACTATTCAGTCATCGCACAACTATGATTAATGGAATTAAATCCTGAGATATAATTGCTGGTATCATAGACATGGAAAATATTTCCCAATACATATTATTGAGGGAAGTTAAAAGATTTATTCATTCCGTTAGTGATCAATGGATTCATCAGTATCTTGCCATGATAATTCATTTGGAAAATGACCATCGGTTTAATGTCCTGTACCCGGTTCTCCGTCCCGCCAGCCCCGTTATCTGGCGCTGCGCACCCCCCGCCACAACGGGATTCTCCGATCCCGCAGCCGGTCAATGAGGTTTCCCATTGTGACCACCCCACGCCATCGAGAAACCCGCCTACATGGGTGCGCTGCCGGCGGAATTGGAGGATGCTGCCGAGGGAGAATCCCATTGATTGGGATTGTGAGCTGAACAAATGCATTTTTATTTGATGCTATTATTGTTGTGTAGTCAGGAATTACAGATTCTATTCCACTGAATAACAATCTCCATTTGATTATGGCCTTAACAGTAATTAGAAACCGCCTGTGATCATTGGAATGAACAATTCTTTGACAATCACAGTGAAAGATGCAATGAAGTGTGTTTAGTTATTTGCTGTGTTTAATGGACTGAAAACAAATTTGTTATTTTCTCTCAATGTTGCACAAATAATAATTAGTTGTGTAATGCTTGTTGGACTTTAACATAATGAGCTGTTCACTGATTTAATTCAACCTCTCAATGAATGAATGAGATAATTGTTTATTGGACCAAACAATCAATCAATGCCAGGACCTACTCAGTTAATGGTATAGCGTTGGGGAGAGTTATAGAACAAAGAGATCTAGGAGTACAGGTTCGTAGCTCCTTCATAGATTATCATAGAATTTACAGTGCAGAAGGAGGCCATTCGGCCCATCGAGTCTGCACCGGTTCTTGGAAAGAGCACCCTACCGAAGGTCAACACCGCTACCCTATCCCCATAACTCAGTAACCCAGTAATCCCACCCAACACTAAGGGCAATTTTGGACACTAAGGGCAATTTATCATGGCCAATCCACCTAACCCGCACATCGTTGGACTGTGGGAGGAAACCGGAGCACCCGGAGGAAACCCACGCACACACGGGGAGGATGTGCAGACTCCGCACAGAAAGTGACCCAAGCCAGAATCGAACCTGGGACCCTGGAGTTGTGAAGCAATTGTGCTATCCACAAGGCTACCGTGCTGCCCCAAAAGGTGGAGTCGCCCCTTGAAGGTGGAGTCGCAGGTGGACAGGCTTGTGAAGAAGGCAGTCGGCATGCTTGGTCTCATTGGTCAGAACATTGAATACAGGAGTTGGGACGTCTTGTTGAAGTTGTACAAGACATTGGTAAGGCCACACTTGGAATACTGTGTGCAGTTCTGGTCACCCTATTATAGAAATGATATTATTAAAATAGAAAGAGTGCAGAAAAGATTTAATAGGATGTTACCGGGACTTGATGGTTTGAGTTAGAAGGAGAGGCTGGATAGACTGGGACTTTTTTCCCTGGAGCGTAGGAGGCTTAGGGGTGATCTTATAGAGGTCTATAAGATAATGAGGGGCATAGATAAGGTAGATAGTCAACATCTTTTCCCAAAGGTAGGGGAGTCTAAAACTAGAGGGCATAGGTTTAAGGTGATAGGGGAGAGATTCAGAAGGGCCCAGAGGGGCAATTTCTCCACTCAGAGGGTAGTGAGTGTCTGGAATGTGCTGCCAGAGGTAGTAGTAGAGGCGGGTACAATTGTGTCTTTTAAAAAGCATTTAGATAGTTACATGGGTAAGATGGGTATAGAGTGGGCCAAGTGCGGACAACTGGGACTAGCTTAATGGTAAAAACTGGGCGGCATAGACTGTTTGGGCCGAAGGGCCTGTTTCCATGCTGTAAACTTCTATGATTCGAAGTTCACTCTGATTATTGGGATGAAATATGTTAACAGGTGATTAATCTTCCACAGAAAATAATTAAATAATTCAAGTACAAAGCACCAGATCCGTCAGAATTTCACCAGTTTAAAGGCATTTAATGTTGGGACTCTGGCAATCATTGGTTAATACATTCTGATCCATTTTAACATCTAGTTCTTCCATATTCGCTCTGATCATTGGGTGTAATGATTAAAAGTTAGTTACTCTAACTCTTGGACTGACGAAGAATTTGCTCTTCACTTTAATACGGAATCCAAGCAGCAGAAAAAGTGTTGGCCCTCAGGACAATCTCAATAAAAGGACATTTGAAAAGGGATCTGCTGCAGTGACTGATGTTGTCTCCATGGGTCTCCAGGGTGATCTCTGGGGTTGGTGATCTCTGGAGTTGGGTGATATCTGGGCTTGGGTGATCTCTGGGGTGGGGGGATATATGGGGTTGGGTGATATCTGGGGTTGGGTGATATCTGGGGTTGGGTGATATCTGGGGTTGGGTGTTATCTGGGGTTGGGTGATTTCTGTGGTTGGGTGATATCTGGGGTTGGGTGATATCTGGGGTTGGGTGATATCTGGGGTTGGGTCTCCCTGGGGTTGGGTGATATCTGTGGTTGGGTGATATCTGGGGTTGGGTGATCTCAGGGGTTGGGTGATATCTGGGATTGGGTGATCTCTGGGGTTGGGTGATCTCTGGGGTTGGGTGATATTTGGGGTTGGTGATATCTGGGGTTGTGTGAGATCAGGGTTTGGGTGATATCAGGGTTTGGGTGATATGTGGGGTTGGGTGAACTCTGGGGTTGGGTGATATCAGCGTTTGCGTGATGTCCGTGGTTGGGTGATCTCTGAGGTTGGGTGATCTCTGGGGTCGGATGATATCTGGGGTTGGGTGATATCCGGGGTTGGGTGATATCATGTGTTGGGTGATGTCTGGGGTTGGGTGATATCTGGGGTTGGGTGATATCCGGGGTTGGGTGATATCATGTGTTGGGTGATATCTGGGGCTGGGTGATATACGGGGTTGGGTGATATCATGTGTTGGGTGATATCTGGGGTTGGGTGATATCCGGGGTTGTGTGATATCTGGGGTTAGGTGATATCCGGGGTTGGGTGATATCATGTGTTGGGTGATATCTGGGGTTGGGTGATATCTGGGGTTGGGTGGTATCTGGGGTTGGGTGATATCTGGTGTTTGGTATTACCTGGCATTGGGTGATATCTGCGGTGTGGGTGATATTGGGGTGGTGGGCAGATATCCGTTCTGCGGTGATGTTTGAAGGGGAGCATGAATTACAGGCTGGGTTCATATCGGGGGGGATGATTTATTAAAATTAATAATCGCTTACTGTCACAAGTATACTTCACTGAAGTCACTGTGGAAGTCACTGTGAGTTGCCATATTACGGCGCTTGTTTGTGGAGACCGGCACTGGAAGTGAACCCGCGCTGCTGGCATTGTTCCCCTTTGCAAGGCGGCTATTTAGCCCACTGTGCTAATCCAGCCCCTGTTGGGCTAGTTCGGGGGTTTGGGGTTGTCATCGGGCGGGATGATACCAGCCTGGGTACATCCGGGGGTTGTGGGTAATATCCGGGGGCTAATATCGAGTGTCGCTATATCTGGGACTGATATACGCGGGGGTGGGGGTTGATATTTAGGGGTTGTGGCATTCGGTTGGGTGGGGTTATATCCGGTTGGGACGGGTGACATTTGGCCGGCGGGGGTGATAGCCGAGGGAGGGGCGGAGTTGATACCCCAGAGAAGTGACATCTGCTGGGGGGGGGGGGGATTTGATGATATCGAGGGGCTGACCTGGGAGGGGGCGATACCTCGAGGGGGTGGGTTGGGGGGAGGGGCTGGATCTGGTGGGATCATAAAGTAGAATCATAGCATCAGCAGTGCAAAAGGAGGCCATTCGGTCCATCGCGTCTGCACCAGCCCTTGGAAAGAGCGTCCCACCTAAGCCCACACCCCTGCCCCATCCCAGTAACCCAGTGACCAACTAACTCCGAGGTAACAATATCAGAGAGGCGAATATCCGACGGGGTGTGATGTTTGTGGGGGGATGACATGAAGGGGGTGATATCGGGTGGGTGTGATATCAGGGAGGGGGATATCGGGAGGGGGTGATGTCGTGAGGGGGTGATATCGGGAAGGGGTGATATCGGGGAGGAGGTGATATTGGGGAGGAGGTGAAATCGGGGAGGGGGTGATATCAGGATGAGGGTTATATCCGAGAGGTGGCGATATCGGGGAGGGGCTGATATTGCAGAGGGGGTGATAGCGGGGAGGGGGTGATATCGGGTTGGGGGTGATATCGGGAAGGGGGTGATACGGGGAGGGGGTGATATCCGAGAGGTGGCGATATCGGGTAGGGGGTGATATTGCGGAGGGGGTGATATCGGGGAGGGGGTGATATCGGGAAGGGGTGATACGGGGAGGGGGTGATACGGGGAGGGGTGATATAGTGGAGGAAGTTATATCAGGGTTGGGTGATATCGGAAGGGGTGATATCGGGGAGGGGGTGATATCGGGAGGGGGTGATATTGGGGAGAGGGTGATATCGGGGAGGGGGTGATATCGGGGAGGGGGTGATATCGGGGAGGGGGTGATATCGGGAGGGGATGATATTGGGGAGGGGATTTCCGGGGTGGGGGAGGGGCAGTGCTGCGGTGTCTATTGAGACACAACAATCCCGACGACCCCCAATGGGGCCAATGGGCTGGACTCCGGCTTCACTCTCGGTGCTGAAACACCCATTCCCTTGCCTTGGAGGGACAGCAGAAGCCGCCGCTGCGCCTGTGCCACATCCATCCCAGCATCCCCTGCGTGCTGGCGGCGGTCATGTGTTACCAGTAGGACCTCCGATAGCCAAATTGTGTTGCCAGGGGAGACTCCCGGTGAACATCTTGTGTTGCCAGGGGAGACTCCAGGTGAACATCTTGTGTTTCAGGGGAGACTCCAGGTGGCCACCTTGTGTTGCCAGGGGAGACTCCAGATGGCCACCTTGTGTTGCCAGGGGAGACGATGCCAGTCAGTGGGTGGCCTGCGCACTGCCTGCTGGGATAGTGACCCTCCCGCACATGCGCATGGACAGCTCTGTGTGAAGCCTCCATTGTCTGATTATTACTGCCATAAGCCCCAGGGTCCTCAACCGTTCCTCCTATGACAAGCCCGCATCTGCTTCCGGACGCTTCACACTCGGTTCTGAAACACCTATTCCCCTTTCCTTGGAGGAGACAGCGGCCTCTG
This sequence comes from Scyliorhinus torazame, assembly GCF_047496885.1. Taxonomy (NCBI): domain Eukaryota; kingdom Metazoa; phylum Chordata; class Chondrichthyes; order Carcharhiniformes; family Scyliorhinidae; genus Scyliorhinus; species Scyliorhinus torazame. The sequence continues at coordinate 184,621 of NW_027308019.1, read as the reverse complement.
GCGGCAGGGGGACAGCGGCCTCTGGCGGCAGGGGGACAGCGGCCTCTGGCGGCAGGGGGACAGCGGCCTCTGGCGGCAGGGGGACAGCGGCCTCAGGTGTCAGGGGGACAGCGGCCTCTGGAGGCAGGGGGACAGCGGCCTCTGGCATCAGGGGGACAGCGGCCTCTGGGGGCAGGGGAACAGCGGCCTCAGGAGGCAGGGGGACAGCGGCCTCTGGAGGCAGGGGGACAGCGGCCTCTGGCGGCAGGGGACAGCGGCCTCTGGCGGCAGGGAGTAGCGGAATGTGACCTCTGGAGGCAGGGGGACTGTGGCCTCTGGCAGCAGGGAGGAGGGACAGCAGCTGGCGAGCAGTGAGTGCGAGATGGGCTGAGTTTTTCTGGTTCTGTGTCTGTGTCTCTGCCTGTGTCTGTCTGTGCCTGTGTCTCTGTCTGTACCTTTGTATCTGTCTGTGTATCTGTCTGTGTCTATTACTCTGTCTGTGTCTCTGTCTGTGATTCTGTCTGTGTCTGTGTCTCTGTCCCAACTCTATCTGTGTCTGTGCCTGTGTCTCTTTTTCTGTCTCTGCCTGTGTCACTCTATCTGTCTGTGTCTCTGCCTGTATCTGTGTGTCTCTCTCTATCCCTGTCTGTGTCTCTGTCTGTGCCCGTGTTTGTGTCTGTATGTGCCTGTGTCTCTGTCTGTGCCTTTGTATCTGTCTGTGTCTCTGTCTGTGTCTATTACTCTGTTTGGTTCTCAATCTGTGTTTCTGTCTGTGTCTGTGTCTCTGTCCCAACTCTATCTGTGTCTGTGTCTGTGCCCTTGTCTATATTTCTGTCTCTGCCTGTGTCACTCTATCTGTCTGTGTCTCTGCCTGTATCTGTGTGTCTCTCTCTGTCTGTCTCCCTGGCTGTGATTCTGACTGTGTTTCTGTCAGATTCTCTGCCTCTGTCTGTGTCTCTGTCTGTGCCTGTGTCTATGTCTGTGTCGCTGACTGTCTCTCAATTTGTGTATTTGTCCCTGTCTGTGTCTCTGTCTCTGGCTGTGTCTCTGCCTGTACTAGTGTGTCTCTCTCTGTCTGTCTCTGTCTGTGATTCTGTCTGTGTTTCTGTGTCTCTGTGTGTGCCTGTGTACCTGTATGTGTCTCTGTCAGTGTCTGTTACTCTGTCTGTGGTTCTGACTCTGCCTGTGTCTCGGTCTGTGTCTCTGCCTGTGCCTGTGTCTCTGTCTGTGTCTGTGCCTCTGCCTGTGTAATGTCTCTCTCTGTGTCTCGCTATCGGTCTCTACCTGTGTCCTTTGTCTGTGCCTGTGTCTCTACCTGTGTCCCTGTCTCTTCTGTGTTTGTGTCTTTGTCTCTGTCCGTGCCTGTCTTTGTGTTTGTCTGTGTCTGAGTTTGTGCCTCTGTCTGTGATTCTGTATCTTTCTCTGTCTGTATCTCTGTCTATGTCTATGTCTCTGCCTGTGTCTCGATCTGTGTCTGTGTTCTGTCTGTGCCTGTGTCTCTGTCTTTGTCACTGTGTCTCTATGTGTCTCTGCCTGTGACTCTGCCTGTGTCTATGTCTGTGTTGCTGACTGTCTCTCTGTCTGTGTCTGCGTCTCTGTCTATGTCTGTGTCTTTGTCTCTGTCTGTGTCTCTGTCTGTGTCTCTGACTGTGCCAGTGTCTGTGCCAGTGTCTCTGTCTGTGCCTGTGTCTCTGTCTGTGTCTCTGTATGTGTCGCTGACTGTCTCTCAATCTGTGTCTGTCTCTGTCTGTGTCTGTGTCTCTGCCTCTTTCTGTGTCTCTGCCTGTACTTGTGTGTCTCTCTCTGTCTGTCTCTGTCTGTGATTCTGTCTGTGTTTCTGTGTCTCTGTGTGTGCCTGTGTACCTGTCTGTGTCTCTGCCAGTGCCTGTTACTCTGTCTGTGGCTATGACTCTGCCTGTGTCTCGGTCTGTGTCTCTGCCTGTGCCTGTGTCTCTGTCTGTGTCTGTGCCTCTGTCTGTGTTTCTGTCTGTGTGATGCCTCTTTCTGTGTCTCGCTATCGGTCTCTACCTGTGCCCTTTGTCTGTGCCTGTGTCTCTACCTGAGTCCCTGTCTCTTCTGTGTTTGTGTCTTTGTCTCTGTCCGTGTCTGTCTTTGTGTGTGTCTGTGTCTGTGTATGTGCCTCTGCCTGTGATTCTGTATCTTTCTCTGCCTGTATCTCTGTCTATGTCTATGCCTCTGCCTGTGCCTCGATCTGTGTCTGTGTTCTGTCTGTCCCTGTGTCTCTGTCTTTGTCACAGTTTCTCTATGTGTCTCTGCCTGTGTCTCTGCTGTGTCTATGTCTGTGTCGCTGACTGTCTCTCTGTCTGTGTCTGCGTCTCTGTCTATATCTGTGTCTTTGTCTCTGTCTGTTTCTCTGCCTGTGCCTGTGTCTGTGCCAGTGTCTCTGTCTGTGCCTGTGTCTCTGTCTGTGTCTCTGACTGTGTCGCTGACTGTCTCTCAATCTATGTCTGTCTCTGTCTGTGTCTGTGTCTCTGTCTGTGTCTTTGACTCTGTCTGTGTCTCTGTCTGTGTCTGTGTCGGAGTTTCTCTCTGTGTCTCTGTCATGTCTCTGCCTGTGTCTCTGGCTGTGTCTCTGTCTTTGATTCTGTCCGTGTCTCTGTCTTTGTCTGTGTCTGTTTTTGTGTCTCTGTCTGTGATTCTGTCTCTTTCTCTGTCTGTGTATCTGTCTGTGTCTCTGCCTGTAGCTGTGTCTCTCTGTCTGTCTGTCTCTCTGTCTGTTATTCCGTCTGTGTTCATATCAGATTCTCTGTCTGTGTCTCTGTCTGTGCCTGCGTCTCTGTCTGTGTCTCTGTCTGTGCCTGTGCCTGTGTCTGTGCCAGTGTCTCTGTCTGTGCCCGTGTCTCTGTCTGTGTCTCTGACTGTTTCGCTCACAGTCTCACAATCTGTGTCTGTCTCTGTCTGTGTCTCTGTCTGTGTCTTTGACTCTGTCTGTGTCTCTGTCTGTGTCTGGGTCTGTGTCTGTGTTGGAGTTTCTCTCTGTGTCTCTGTCATATCTCTGTCTGTGTCTCTGTCTGTGTCTGGGTCTCTGGCTGTGTCTCTGTCAGTGTCTGTGTCACTGTTTCTGTCCGTGTCTCTGTCTTTGTCTGTGTCTGTGTGTGTGTCTCTGTCTGTGATTCTGTCTCTTTCTCTGTCTGTGTCATTGTATCTGTGTCTCTCTCCCTGTCTGTCTCTCTGTCGGTGATTATGTCTGTGTTTATATCAGATTCTCTGTCTGTGTCTCTGTCTGTGTCTCTGTCTGTGTCTCTGTCTGTGCCTCCGTCTATGTCTCTGTCTGGGTCGGTGTCGTAATATGTTTCTCTGTCTGTGTCTCTGCCTGTGTCTCTGTCTGTGTCTGTGTCTGAGCCTCCGTCTATATCTCTGTCTGTGTCGGTGTCTGTATCTGTTTCTCTGTATGTGTCTCTACCTCTGTTTCTGTCTCTGCCTATGTCACTCTATATGTCTGAGTCTCTGCCTGTATCTGTGTGTCTCTCTCTGTCTCTCTCCCTGTCTGTGATTCTGTCTGTGTTTCTGTCAGATTCTGTGTCTCTGTTTGTGCCTGTGTCTATGTCTGTGTCGCTGACTGTCTCTCAATTTGTGTCTTTGTCTCTGTCTATGTCACTGCCTGTAGCTGTGTGTCTCTCCCTGTCTGTCTCTGTCTGTGCCTCTGTCTGTGTTTCTGTCTGTGTAATGTCTCTCTCTGTGTCTCGGTATCGGTCTATGTCTGTGTCCCTGTCTGTGTCGGTGTTATCCTATCTGTCTCTACCTATGTCCCTTGTATGTGCCTGTGTCTCTGTCTGTGCTTGTGTCTCTGCCTGTGTCCCTGTCTCTTCTGTGTTTGTGTCTTTTTCTCTGTCCGTGTCTCTGTCTTTGTCTGTGTCTCTGTCTGTGTTTGTGCCTCTGTCTGTGATTCTGTCTCTTTCTCTGTCTCTGTCTATGTCTCTGCCTGTGTCTCGATCTGTGTCTATGTCCTGTCTGTGTCTGTGTCTCTGTCTGTGTCACTGTTTCTCTCTGTGTCTCTGCCTGTGTCTCTGTCTGTGTCTATGTCTGTGTCGCTGACTGTCTCAGTGTCTGTGTCTTGGTCTCTGTCTATAATCTGTGCCTGTGCCTGTGTCTCTGTCTGTGGCACTGTTTCTCTATGTGTCTCTGCCTGTGTCTTTGTCTGTGTCTATGTCGGTGTCGCTGACTGTCTCTCTGTCTGTGTCTGCGCCTCTGTCTATATCTGTCTCTGTCTGTGTCTCTGCCTGTGCCTGTGTCTGTGCCAGTGTCTCTGTCTGTGCCTGGGTCTCTGTCTTTGTCTCTTCCTGTGCCAGTGTCTCTGTCTGTGTCTGTGTCTCTGTCTGTGTCTTTGACTCTGTCTGTGTCTCTGTCTGTGTCTGTGTCGGAGTTTCTCTGTGTGTCTCTGTCATGTCTCTGTCTGTGTCTCTGTCTGTGTCTGTGTCTCTTGCTGTGTCTGTGTCAGTGTCTCTGTCTTTGTTTCTGTCCGTGTCTCTGTCTTTGTCTGCGTCTGTTTTTGTGTCTCTGTCTGTGATTCTGTCTCTTTCTCTGCCTGTGTCTCTGTCTGTGTCATTGTATCTGTCTGTGTCTCTGCCTGTAGCTGTGTGTCTCTCTCTCTGTCTGTCTCTCTGTCTGTGATTCGGTCTGTGCTTATATCAGATTATCTGTCTGTGTTTCTGTCTGTGACCGTGTCTCTATCTGTGTCTCTGTCTGTGACTCTGTCTGAGTCTGTCTTTGCCTGTGTCTCTATCGGTGTCATTGTATCTGTCTGTGTCTCTGCCTGTAGCTGTGTGTCTCTCTCTGTCTGTCTCGCTGTCTTTGATTCTGTCTGTGTTTATATGAGATTCTCTGTGTGTGTCTCTGTCTGCGTCTGTGTCTCTGTCTGTGTCTCTGTCTGTGTCTCTGTCTGTGTCTCCGTCTACGTCTCTGTCTGGGTCAGTGTCTGTATCTGTGTCTCTGTCTGTGTATGTGTCTGAGTATGGGTCTCTGTATGAGTCTGTGTCTCTGTCTGTGTCTCTCAATCGGTCAGCCGTTCTGTCTGTGTCTCTCCTTCTGTCTGTGTCTGTCTGTTTGTATGTCTGTGCCTCTGTCTGTGTGTCTGTCTATGTCTGTGTCACTGTATGTGCCTGTATCTGTCTGTGTCCCTGTCTGTGTCTGTGACGCTGACTGTGTCTCTGTCTGGGTCTGTGACTCTGTCTGTGTTTCTGTCTGTGCCTGTGCCTGTGTCTCTGTCTCTATCTGTGTCTGTGTATCTGTATGTGTCTCTATCTGTGTCTGTGACTCTGTCTGTGTCTTTTTCTTTGTCTGGCTCTGAGAGTCTGCCTGTGTATCTGTCTGTGTCTGTGACTGTGTATGTGTCTGTGTCTGAGTCCCTGCCTCTGTCTGTATCTGTGCCCTCGTCTGTGTCTCTGCCTGTGTCTCTGCCTGTGTCTCTGCCTTTGTCTGTGGCTGTGTCTCTGTCTTTATCTGTATCTCTGTCTGTGTTTGTGTCTGTGTCTCTGTCTGTGCCTGTGCATCTGTCTGTGTGGCTGTCAGTGCCTGGATCTCTGTCTGTGTCACTGTTTCTGTCTGTGTCTCTGCCTGTATCAGTGTGTCTCTCTCTGTCTGTGATTCAGTCTGTGTTTCTGTCAGGTTCTCTGTGTCTGTCTGCGGCTCTGACAGTGTCTGTGACTCGGTCTGTGTCTCTGCCCTGTCTGGGTCTGTGACTCTGTCTGTTTCTCTGTCTGTGTCTGAGCCTGTGTCTCTGTCGGTGCCTGTGTATCTGTCTGTGTCACTATCTGTGTCTGTGTCTGTGTCTGTGACTGTGGCTGTGTCTGTGGCTGTGCCTGTGTCTGTTCTGTGCCTGTGTCTGTGTCTGTGCCTGTGTCTGTGTCTCTGTCTGTGCCTGTGTATCTGTCTGTGTCTTTATCTGTGTCTGTGACTCTGTCTGTGTCTCTGACTGGCTCTGTGACACTGCCTGTGCCTCTGTCTGTGTCTTTGACTGTGTCTGTGTCCCTGTCTCTGTCTGTGTCTGTGTCCTCGTCTGTGTCTCTGCCTGTGTGTCTGCCTTTGTCTGTGCATATGTCTGTGTCTCTGTCTGAGTCCCTGTTTGTGTCTGTGTCTCGGTCTTTGTCTGTATCCCTGTCTGTGTGTGTGTCTTTGTCCATGTCCGTGTCTCTGCCTGTGTCCCTGTCTCTGCCTGAGTTTGTGTCTTTGTCTCTGTCCGCGTCTCTGTCTCTGTTTATGTCTCTGCCTATGTCACTGTATCTGTCTGTGTCTCTGCCTGTATCTGTGTGTCTCTCTCTGTCTGTCTCCCTGTCTGTGAGTCTGTCTGTGTTTCTGTCAGATTCTCTGTCTCTGGCTGTGCCTGTGTCTATGTCTGTGTCGCTGACTGTCTCTCAATTTGTGTCTTTGTCTCTGTCTATGTCTCTACCTGTAGCTGTTTGTCTCTCTCTGTCTGTCTCTGTCTGTGCCTCTGTCTGTGTTTCTGTCTGTGTAATGTCTCTCTCGGTGTCTCGGTATCGGTCTATGTCTGTGTCCCTGTCTGTGTTATCCTATCTGTCTCTACCTGTGTCCCTTGTCTGTGTCTGTGTCTCTGTCTGTGCCTGTGTCTCTGCCTGTGTCCCTGACTCTGTCTGTGTCTGTGTCTGTCCATGTCTCTATATCTCTGTCTGTGCCTGTGTGTGTGTCTCTGTCTGTGTCCCTGTCTCTGTCTGGTTCTGTGATTGTCTCTGTCTGTGTCTCTGTTCCTATCTGTGTCTGTGTCTCCGTCTGTGTCTTTGTCTCAGTCTATGCCTGTGTCTGTGTCTCTGTCTGTATCTCTCTGTGAGTCTGTGTATCTGTGTCTGTCTCTGTCACTGTCTGTGTCTGTGTCTCTTTCTCTGTCTGTGTTTCTGTCTGCTCTGTATCTCTGCCTGTGTCTCTGTCTGTGTCACTGCCTCTGTCTGTGTCTGTGTCTGTGCCTGTGTCTCTGTCTCTGTCTGTATCTGTGTTGTGTCTCTGTCTGTGTCTCTGTCTGGGTCTCTGCCTTGGTCTCTGCCTGTGTTTCTGTCTGTGTCACTGCCTCTGTCTGTGTCTGTGTCTGTGTCTATGTCACTGTCTGTGTCTGTGCCCTTGTCTATGTCTAAGTCTCTGTCTGTGTCTCAGTCTGTACCTCTGTCGGTGTCTCGGTGTCTATCTGTATCTGTGTCTGTGTCTCTGTCTGCGTTTCTGTCGGTGTCTCTTCCTGTGTCTGTACCTCTGTCTGTGTCTCTCTCTGAGTCTCTGTTTGTGTTTGTGTCTGTGTCTCTGTCTTTGTCTGTGTCTGTGTCTCTGTCTGTGATTTGGTCTCTGTCTGTGTCTCTGTCTGTGTTTCTGCCTGTGCCTCTTTCTCTGTTTGTGCCTGTGTCTCTGGCTGTGTCTCTATCTGTGTCTCTGTTGTGTCTCTGTCTGTGTCTCTATCTGTGTCTCTGTCTGTGTTCCTGTCAGTGTCACTTTCTGTATCTCTATCTGTGTCTCTGCCTGTGTCTGTGCCTGTGTATGTGTCTCTGTCTGAGTCTTTGTTTGTGTCTGTGTCTCTGTCTTTGTCTGTGATTTTGTCTCTGTCTCTGTCTGTATTTCTGTCTGTGCCTCTGTCTGTGTTTGTGTCTGTGTCCCTGGCTGTGTCTCTATCTGTGTCTCTATCTGTGTCTCTGGCTGCGTCTATGACTGTGTCCCTGTCTGTGTCTCTATCTGTGTCTCTATCTGTGTCTCTATCTGTGTCTAGGTATGTGTTTCTGTCAGTGTCTCTTTCTGTATCTCTGTCTGTGTCTCTGTCTGTGTCTCTGCCTCTGTCTGTGTCTCTATCTCTGTCTCTGTCTGTGCCTGTGTCTATTTCTGTGTTTGGGTCTCTGTCTGGGTCTCTGCCTGTGTTTCTGTCTGGGTCTTTGCCTGTGTTTCTGTCTGGGTCTCTGTTCATGTCTGTGTCTCTGTCTCCCTCTGTATTTCTGCCTGTGCCTCTGACTGTATCTCTGTGTGTGTCTCTGTCTGTGTCCCTGCCGCTTTCTGTGTCTCTGTCTGTCCCTGTCACTGTATCTCTGTCTGTGCCTGTTTCTCTGTCTGTGTCACTGCCTCTGCCTGTGTGTGTGTTTCTTTGTCTCTGACTGTATCGGTGTTTGTGTCTCTGTCTGTGTTTCTGTCTGTGTCTCTGTCTGTGTCTTTGTTTCTGTCTGTGTCTGTGTCTGTGTCTGTGTCTCTGCCTCTGTCTGTGTCTCTATCTGTGTCTGTGACTTTGTCTGTGTCTCTGTCTCTGCCTGGATCTGTGACTCTGTCTGTTTTTATGTCTGTGTCTGTACCTCTGTATCTGTCTGTGCCTGTGTCGGTGTCTCTATCTCTATCTGGGTCTGTCTCCGATTATGTCTCTGTCTGTGCCTGTGTCTCTGTCTGTAATTCTGTCTCTGACACTGTCTGTGTCTCTGTCTGCATCTCCATCTGTGTCTCTGTCTCTGTCTATGTCTCTGTCTGTGTCTCTGTCTGTATATCTCTCTCTCTGTCTGTGTATCTGTCTGTATCTCAGTGTCTGTGTCGGTGACTCTATCTGTGTCTCTGTCTGTGTACCTGTCTCTGTCTGTGTCTCTGTCTTTGTCTGTGTCTCATTCTCTGTCTGTGTTTGTTTCTGTCTCTGTCTCTCTGTCTGTGTCTCTGTCTGTGTCCCTGACTCTGTCTGTGTCTGTCCCTGCCTCTGTATTTCTGACTCTGTCTCTGTCTGTGTCACTGACTCTGTCTGTGTCTGTGTGTGTGTCTCTGTCTGAGTCTCTGTTTGTGTCTGTGTCTCTGTCTGTGTCTCTGTCTGTATTTCTGTCTGTGTCTGTGTCTCATTCTCTGTCTGTGTTTGTTTCTGTCTCTGTCTCTCTGTCTGTGTCACTGACTCTGTCTGTGTCTGTGTGTGTGTCTCTGTCTGAGTCTCTGTTTGTGTCTGTGTCTCTGTCTGTGTCTCTGTCTGTATTTCTGTCTGTGTCTCTGTCTGTGTTTGTGTCTGTGTCCCTGGCTGTGTCTCTATCTGTGTCTCTATTTGTGTCTCTGTCTGCGTCTCTGTCTGTGTCCCTGTGTGTGTCTCTATCTGTGTCCATCTTTGTCTCGGTCTGTGTTTCTGTCAGTGTCTCTTTCTGTATCTCTGTCTGTGTCTCTGTCTGTGTCTCTGCCTCTGTCTGTGTCTCTATCTCTGTCTCTGTCTGTGCCTGTGTCTGTTTCTGAGTTTGGGTCTCTGTCCGTCTCTCTGTCTGGGTCTCTGCCTGTGTTTCTGTCTGGGTCTCTGCCTGTGTTTCTGCCTGGGTCTCTGTTCAGGTCTGTGTCTCTGTCTGCCTCTATAGTTCTGCCTGTGCCTCTGACTGTATCTCTGTCTGTGTCTGTGTCTCTGTCTGTGTCTATATCTGTCTGTGTCTCTATCTGTGTTTCTGTCTGTGTCCCTTTCTGGTTCTCTGTGTGTGTCTCTGTCTGTGTCCCTGTCTGTGTCCCTGTCTGTGTCTCTGTCTGTGTCTCTGTCTGTATCTCTGCCTGAGCCTCTGTGTCTGTCTGTGTCTCTGTCTGGGGCACATTCTGCTGCACAGACTGTGTTTAAGTGTGAGGCACACACCCAGCTGATAGTCATTGGGGAGAGGCACTCACCCAGCTGATCGGCAACGGGGAGAGGCACATACCCAGCTTATCGGCAATGGGGGATTCACACACATCCTGCTGATTGGCCATGGCGGAGACACAACCAGCTGATCGGTAATTGGGGAAAGCACACACCCAGCTGATCTGCAATCGGGGGTAGCACACTCCCAGCTAATCGGCCATGGCGGAGACACAACAAGCTGATCGGCAATTGGGGGAGGCAAACACCCAGCTGATCTCGCATGGGGGAAGGGCACATCCAGCTGTTCGGCAATGCGGGGAATCACCGACCCAGGTGATTGGCAATTGGGGGAGGCACACATCCAGCTGATCGGCAATGGGGGGAAGCGCAAATCCAGCTGATCGGCAATGCGGGGAAGCACAGACCCAGCTGATCGGCAATTGGTGGAAGCACACAACCAACTGATCGGCAATGGGGGGGGGGGAAGGACACTCCCAGCTGATCGGCAATGCGGTGAAGCACACACCCAGCTGATCGGCAATGGTGGGAAGCACGAACCCAGCTGACCAGCCATGGGGGGAAGCCGCACAACCAGCTGATGGGCCAATGGGCGAGTCACAGTGACCCAACTGGTCGGCCATGGGGCGAGTCACACACACCCGGGTGATGGGCCATGGGTGAGCCACACAGACTCAGCTGATCGGTCATGGGGGGAGTCACACAGACACAACTGATCGGCCGTGGGGGAGTTACACAGACACAATTGATCGGCCATGGTGGAGTCACACTGATCCTGCTGATGGGCCATGGGGGAGTCCCACTGACCATCAGATTGGCCATGGGGGAGTCACACACACGCACAGATAGTCCCTACTGCTATTGCAGAATGGTAAATCAGGGTGAGGCTGGCTGGGGAGGGTCAGTTTTACCGGCAGTGCGAGGAGAGAGATGCCGCGTGTGTGGGGTTTCCTCTCTGGGTTTAATGAATTGACGAATTGAACTAAAGGGAACTTTCAACACATTCTTTAACTGCTGCCTGAACTGAGTCTGTGTCACGGCGTAAATCGCAGTGTTTGTGCAGCAACTCAGGAGCTGCAGCATGAAGCCCAATTCCTGAACATAATAATCTAACCATACAGACTGATACCCCAGAAACCACATCCGGCTCCATATAGAATAAACCATTAACGTTGACCATAACAGGATGAAATTGGCGGAGATAATGAAGAGTAAAATGATGGATTTCCTCCGACTCTCCATCTCTGGGTCTCTGGGACTGTGACCATTGCTGTGAGCCCGGAGTCTCCTGCGGGCCCTGCTGCTCAGGACAATGTGTCTGACGGTGAGAACATTGAGCAGCAGAATCAGGGCGAATGGAACACACGGGGTTAGAATGTGGTGGAGGAACTCGATTGTTACCCAGACCGGAGAGAACGCAGCACTCTCTGTGGCATCACAAAACCAGGGTTCGTTCCGCAGCCAATACCAACCGAGCAGCATAAACCCCCAGGAAATGTCCTTCAAACAGCTCAGCACAGCCACTGTTCCCAGAACCACAGCCGCCGTTTTCTCGCTGCAATATTTACTTTTCAGCTTCGGGCAACAAATGGCCACAAATCGATCAAAGGTGAAAGTGACGGTGAACCAGACAGAACAGTCAGTGGCTGCATAAAGCAGGGCGGCGTGGATATTACACACGCGGATGGAATACAGGAAATTAAACTGTTCCCTAAAAACAATGGGAATGTGTCTGAATACCAGGTCAAGAATAACGACCAGTAGATCCCCCACTGCCATGGCCAACAGGTAACAAGTCACACATTTGGACAGCCCACAGTTTCTTCTCTTCAGGATGACAATTGTGATGAGGTTCACTGTGAGGAAGGGAAATAAACAATGAAATTATACATCACCCTGGGAAAGACATCACAAGTATGGTCGGCGTGGTGTTGAGGAAGTCAAAGAAATATATACAAATACACACTCACACACATACAGACACAGTAATATACGCACGCACAGAAACACATAGAACATAGTACATTACAGCCCAGTACAGGCCCTTCGGCCCTCGATGTTGCGCCGACCATTGAAACCACTCTAAAGCCCATCTACACTATTCCCTTATCGTCCATGTGTCTTTCCAATGACCATTTGAATGTCCTTAGTGTTGGCGAGTCCACTACTGTTGCAGGAAGGACATTCCACACCCTTACTACTCTCTGAGTAAAGAACCTACCTCTGACATCTGTCCTATATCTATCTCCCCTCAAATTAAAGCTATGTCCCCTCGTGCTAGACATCACCATCCGAGGAAAAAGGCTCTCACTGTCCACCCTATCCAATCGTCTGATCATCTTGTATGCCTCAAGTAATCACCTCTTAAACTTCTCTCTAACGAAAATAGCCTCAAGTCCCTCAGCCTTTCCTCATAAGATCTTCCCTCCATACCAGGCAACATTCTGGTAAATCTCCTCTGCACCCTTTCCAATGCGTCCACATCCTTCCTATAATGCGGCGACCAGAATTGCATGCAATACTCCAATTGCGGCCGCACCAGAATTTTGTACAGCTGCAACATGACCTCATGACTCCGAAACTAAATCCCTCTACCGATAAAAGCTAACACACCGTACGCCTTCTTAACAACCCTCTTATCCTGGGTGGCAGCTTTCAGGGAACTACGTACATGGACACCGAGATCTCACTGCTCATCCACACTGCCAAGAATCTTACCATGAGCCCAGTACTCTGTCTTCCTGTTATTCCTTCAGGAATGAATCACCTCACACTTTTCTGCATTAAACTCCATTTGCCACCTCTCAGCACAGCGCTGCAGCTTATTTATGTCCCTCTGTAACTTCTAACATCCTTCCGCACTGTCCACTACTCCACCGACTTTAGTGTCAACTGCAAATTTACTCACCCATCCTTCTACGCCCTCCTCCTTGTCATTTATAAAAATGACAAACAGCAGTTGCCCCAAAACAGATCCTTGTGGCACACCACAATAACTGCACTCCAGTCTGAACATTTCCCATCAACCACCACCCTTTGTCTTCTTCCAGCTAGCCAATTTCTGATCCAAACTGCTAAATCACACTGAATCCCATGCCTCCGTATTTTCTGCAGTAGCCTACCGTGGGGCACCTTATCAAACGCTTTACTGAAATCCACATACACCACATCAACTGTGTTACCCTCATTCACCTGTTTGGTCACCTTCTCAAAGAACTCAATAAGGTTTGCGAGGCACGACCTACCCTTCACAAAACAGTGTTGACTATGTCTAATCAAATTATTCCTTTCCAGATGACTAATGCACACATTCACTGACACATAGTGAAATAAATATACACACTCACACACACATACAGACACACACACACACACAGTAATACACACTCATACACAGATACAGAGAGAAACACACACATACAGAGACAGTAATACACTCTCACTCACACATACATTAACACACACGCACACATACAGAGACAGTAATACACTCACAGTCACACATACATTAACACACACACATACAGGGACACACACACATACAGAGACAGTAATACACACTCACTCACACATACATTAACACACACACACACACATACAGAGAGAGTAATACACTCACAGTCACACATACATTAACACACACACATACAGAGACAGTACTACAATCACACTCACACATACATTAACACACACACACACAAACAGAGACAGTAATACACTCAAACTCACACATACATTAACACACACATACATAGACAGTAATGCACTCACACATACATTAACACACTAACACACACATAGAGAGACAGTAATACACTCAAACTCACACATACATTAACACACACACACATACAGAGACAGTAATACCCTCACACTCACACATACATTAACACACTCACACACACATACAGAGACAGTAATACACTCACACTCACGCATACATTAACACACACACACCCAGACAGAGACAGTAATAGACTCACACTCATACAGACAATAACACGCATACAGACACAGAGACAGTAAGACACTCTCACTCACACATACATTAACACACACACACACATACAGAGACAGTAATACACTAACACACAAAGGCATTAATACTCACTCACAAAGAAACTAATGCACACACTCACACAAACAGACACTAATACACACACTCACTGACACCGATACACTAACACAAACAGTCACAGAAACAGTGACACTAATAAACACACTCAAAGACATACAAATACACTAATACACACTCGCTGACGCGCAGATAAACTTATAAAACTCACAGACACACAGACACTAATACACACACTCACAGGCACACACAGACACTAATACAAACAGACACAGACACTAATGCACACATTCACTGGCACTGATCAACACACTCACAGACACAGAGACAATAATACACACACTCACACACAGACACTAATACTGTCTCACAGATACACAGCAACACTAATACACACACTCACACACAGAGAGAAACGAATACATATTCACAGACACAGAAACAATTATACACACATACACTAATACACACTCACAGACACACAGACACTGATCAACACACTTACAGATACACAGAAACACTAATACACACACTCACACACAGAGAGAAACGAATACACACTCATTGACATTCAGAGGCACTAACACACACTCACAGAAACACAGACACACTAATACACACACAGACAGACACTTATACAGACAGTCACACACACACACGCACACTAATTCACACACTGTCACTCACAAAAATTAATGCACACACTCACAGACACACACAAACACTAATCCACAAACACACACAGACACTAATACACACATTCACTGTCACATAGCGACAGTAATATACACACTCAGAGACACAGAGACAATAATACACACACTCACACACAGACACTAATACTCTCTCAAAGATACACAGAAACACTAATACACACACTCACACACAGAGAGAAACGAATACACACTCATCGACATACAGAGACACTAATATACACTCACAGAAACACACATACACTAATACACACACAGGCAGACACTAATACAGGCAGTCATACACACACACACGCACACTAATACACACACTCTCACACACAGTCTCTAATACACAAACTCTTAGACACACAGACTCGAATACACACACTGACACACACACACTCACAGCCACACACAGGCACTAAAACACATACTCACTGACATGCAGATACACTAATACACACACATGCAGACACCCAGAAACAATAATACACACACAGAGACACCCAGAGACACTAATTCACACACTCACTGACACACAGAGACACTAATTTACACACTTACAGGCACAGAGACAATAAAACTCACACACACAGACATACACAGATACACTGATAGATACATTCAAACACAGAGGGACACTAATACACACAATCACACACAGACACTAATACACACACTCACAGCCATACAGAGACACTAATACACACACACAGACACACAGAGACACTAATTCACACACTCACTGACACACATAGATACTAATTTACACACTTACAGACACACACAGAGACACTAATACACACTCACACACAAACAGACCCTAATACACACACTCATACACACATACAGACACTAATACACACACAGTCACACACATACACAAATTCACAGAAAGACTAATACACACTGTCACAGAAACACAGACAATGCTACACACACTCACAGACACACAGACAATAATACACACGCACAAAAACGTACAAAGACTGTAAATACACACACTCACAGACACACATACACACACTCACACACAGAGACGGTAATATACACATTCATACCCACATCCTGGTCACTAATACACACACTGAAAGACACACACTAATACACACACTCACGCACAGCGACGCCAATACACACACTCACAGACACACATGAAATGAAAATGAAAAATGAAAAACGCTGATTGTCACAAGTAGGCTTCAATGAAGTTACTGTGAAAAGCCCCCAGATGCCAAATTCCTGCGCCTGTTCGGGAAGGATGGTACGCGAATTGAACCGTGCTGCTGGCCCGCTTGGTCTGCTTTAAACGCCAGCGATATAGCCCAGTGTGCTAAACCAGCCCCACATGGACTCTAAAACACACATACACAGATACTCTAATACACACAATCACAGACAGACATAGTCACAAAAACACACACTCACACACAGAGACACTAATACGCACTCAGACACACAGATACACTTATACAAGCACTCACACACAGACAATAGTACACAGCGCATAGACAGGCAGAGACACTAATACACACACTCACACAGACACTAATAGTAACATTCACACAGACACTAATACATTCACACACACAAACACAGACACTAATGCACACATTCTCACACACATACAGACGCTCATAGATACATTAATAAACACAGAAACACAGGCACACACAGACTCTAATACACCCACTCACAGACACACACTCAGTCACGAATTCACACTCTCACAGACACACAGAGAGAGAAAGACACCCACCCACAGACACATGGAGACTCTAATGCTCACACCCAGACACTAATACACACACTCACAGACACACAGAGACACTGCCATGTGAGAGTACGTTTAAGAAATGAGTGTTTATAAATGGGTGTGTATATAAATATCTATAGTGAAGTACCTTATAGAAATGGGTGTTTATTACTGCAGTGATATCAGAGACTGAGTGGAGCTGGGATGTCTGTCAGCTTTTTAACTTTCGTTTTGGCTGTTTGCTCCAGTGTGTGTTTTAAATGTGTTTTCTGTGTTGGAGCTGAAGCCAGACAGAGCAGGTGTACTGTTGATCTCTCTGCCATGAAAATACTATCTCTTGATCATTTGGTGAATTCAGAATTATAAATGTTCTCAGTAGTGAATGTAAACCTAATGTCCTTCTCGTAAAAGGTGTTTCTTAAGACTTCTGGATGTCAATAGGACAGCTTACGGATTGCTTAGTGTTGTATTCTTTGGGAGTTTAATTTGAATTAATGGTTGCTAAGTTGCTCCCTGTATGTTTTAAAAGATTAACATGAGTTTACAGAATAAAGATTGCTTTGCTTGAAAAAGTGCTTTTCCATTTCTGCTGTACCACACCTGTAGTCTGGGCCGTGTGCTCCCCACCCACAATCTATTAAACATTGTGGGTCATGAGAATTCCGTGATACAATTTGGGGTTCTCTAAACCCAGGTCCACAATAACACTAAGACACACACTCACAGACACACAGAGACACTAATACACACACTCACAGACACACAGAGACACTAATACACACACTCACAGACACACAGAGACACTAAGACACACACTCACAGACACACAGAGACACTCATACACACACTCGCTTACACACAGAGACACTAAGACACACACTCATCGATACACAGAGACACTAATACACACACTCACAGACACACAGAGACACTAATACATACACTCGCAGACACACAGAGACAGTAATACATACACTCACAGACACACAGAGACACTAACACACACACTCGCAGACACACAGAGACACTAAGACACACACTGATCGATACACAGAGACACTAATACACACACTCGCAGACACACAGAGACACTAATACACACACTCACAGACACACAGAGACACTACTACATACACTCGCAGACACACAGAGACACTAATACATACACTCACAGACACACAGAGACACTAACACACACACTCGCAGGCACACAGAGACACTAAGACACACACTCGCAGACACACAGAGACACTAATACACACTCGCAGACACACAGAGACACTAACACACACACTCGCAGGCACACAGAGACACTAAGTCACACACTCGCAGACACACAGAGACACTAACACACACACTCGCAGACACACAGAGACACTAATAAACACTCTCGCAGACACAGCGAGACAGTAATACACACATTCGCAGACACACAGATACACTAACACACACACTCGCAGACACACAGAGATACGAATACACACACTCGCAGACACACAGAGACACTAATACATATACTCACAGGCACACAGAGACACGAATACAAACACTCAGAGACACACAGTGACACTAATACAAACACTCACAGACACACAGAGACACTAATGCACACACTCGCAGACACAGATAAACACTCACAGACACACAGAGACACTAATGCACACACTCACAGACACTCAGACACTAATACACACATTCAGAGACACACGGACAGTAATACACTCTCACAAACTAACTCAGGCAATAATACACACACACATAGACAATAATACACAGTCACACACAGAGACAATAATATACACACTCACAGATATACGGAGAATCTAAAGCACCCACTCACACACACACACAGACTCTAATACACACAGTGACAAGAAAAAACACACTCGCACACACAGGTAGATAGTAATGCACACCTTCTCACACACACATACAGTAATACACATACTCACAGCCACAGTGACACTAATACACACCCAACAACGCCCCCACACACACACACTAACCTGCCCACAGACACACACTACCCCCCCCCCCCCAGCCCCAGACTAACCCCCCCCACATACAGACTAACTCCCACACAAACAATAACCTCCACACACACACATACACACACACACACACTCACTAACCCACCCACAGAAACACTAACGCCCCCCGGAAACTCACACACTGACCGTCTCCCCTCAAACATTCACCCCACCACACACGCTAACCCCCACACACACACATAAATTGACCACACCACACACACACTAACCCGCCAACTCACACAACCCCACCCCATCCCACATTTACCCTCCCACACATTAACCCACGCACACAAATACACGCTAAACCCCCACACACATACTAACCCTACGCACACACACCAACTACACCCCACACACGCACTAACCTCCCCACACGCACACTAACTCACCCACGCACACACACACTAACTCCCTCCCACACACACTAACCCCCCCCACACACACACTAACCACCCCAATCTCACACGAGCCCCTGCCCCACATACACAACCCCCCCACACACACACATTATCCCATCCCCCCCACACACACGAATAAGCCACACACACGCACACTAACCCACCACACACACTCGCAACACCCCCCCCCCACACACACACACACTAACTACCCCAGCATACTCACTAACCCCCCACACAGACACTAACTGAAACACACATTAACCCCCCCACACACACAGACTAAACCCCCTACCAGACACACACACTAACCCCACACACACAATAACCCCTCAACACAAACACTAGCCCCTCCCCCACGCACACTAACCCACTTAACACACACGCACACTAACACCCCCACACACACTAAATCCCCCCACACACACTAAACCCTCGACACACACACAGTAACCTCCCCCCACACACAAACCAACGCCCCCCACATAAACACTAACACACCCAACACACACACTAACCCCCCCCCAAACACTAACCCCCAACACACACTAAACCCCCCCACACATATTAACCCCCCCCGCCACACACATGAACCCACACACTCAAACTAAGGCCCCCATACACACACATTTACCCCCTAACACATACACTAACACCCCACACACACCAACCCACCACGCACACACTAACACCCCCCCCCCACACACATAATAACCCGCCCCCACACACACACACTAACACTCGCCCACACATACACTAACACCCTCCCACACACACTAACCTCCCCACACGCACACTAACCCCCATACACACACAAGTCCCTCCCCCACATACACTATCCTCCACACACGTTAACCACACACACACACACGAACCACCCACCTCTCCACCCCATACACTAACCGCCCAACACACACACTAACACTCCCAAACACACAGTAACCCCCCCACACACACACTAAACCCCCGACAGACAAACACTCACCCACACAACACACACACTAACACACCCACACTAACACCCCCAACACACTAACCCCCCACACACTAACTCCCCCACACACATTAACACCCCAGACACACACATTAACCCCCACACTCACACTAACGCCCCCCACACACACACTTACCCCCAACACACACACTAACGCTCCGCACACACTAACCCCCCACACACACAAACCCCCCTTCACACACACACACTAACCCCCCACACACACTAAGCCCCCACACACACTAAGCCCCCACACACACTAACCCTCCCCACACACACTACCCCCCCACACACACACACTAAACGCCCCACACACACACTAACCCACCCACACATACAATACAACACCCCCACCCAAACACTAACCCCCCCACACACACACTAAACCCCCCCACACACACTAAACCACCACACATACACAACAGCCCCCCACACACACTAAACCCCCCAACATACACACTAACCCCCCCCCCCCACACACACACACACTAACCCCCCCCCGCAGACACGAACCTTCCAACACACAAAAAATGACCCACACACACAAACACTAACACCCCGACACACTAATCCCCCTGACATACACTAACCCCCCCCACACACACTAATTCCCCCCACACACTAACACCCCCACATACACTAACACCCCCCACACACACTAACCCCACACACACTAACACCCCCCACGCACACTAACCCCCTCTCACATACACTAACCCCCCCCCCACACACACTTACCCCAAACACACACACTAACGCTCCGCACACACTAACCCCCCACACACACAAACCCCCCTTCACACACACACACTAACGCCCCCCCCCACACACTAACCCTCCCCACACACACAAATCCACACACACACACTAACCCCCCCACACACACACTAAGCCCCCACACACACTAAGCCCCCACACACACTAACCCTCCCCACACACACTACCCCCCCCCCCACACACACACTAAACGCCCCACACACACACTAACCCACCCACACATACACAACAACACCCCCACACAAACACTAAACCCCCCACACACACTAAACCCCCCCACACACACTAAACCACCACACATACACAACAGCACCCCCCACACACATTAAACCCCCCAACACACACAATAACGCCCCCCCCCCACACACACACACACACTAACCCCCCCCCCGCAGACACGAACCTTCCAACACACAAAAAATGACCCACACACACACACTAACACCCCGACACACTAATCCCCCTGACATACACTATCCCCCCCCACACACACTAATTCCCCCCCACACAATAACACCCCCACATACACTAACACCCCCCACACACACTAACCCCACACACACTAACACCCCCCCCCACGCACACTAACCCCCCCTCACATACACTAACACCCCCCCCCCCCACACACACACACACACACTAAATGTAGATTGTCCGACCAGAGGAGGGGCAATATTGGATTTAGTACTGGGTAATGAACCAGGGCAAGTGATAGATTTGTTAGTGGGGGAGCATTTTGGAGATAGTGACCACAATTCTGTGACTTTCACTTTAGTAATGGAGAGGGATAGGTGCGTGCAACAGGGCAAGGTTTACAATTGGGGGAAGGGTAAATACGATGTTGTCAGACAAGAATTGAAGTGCATAAGTTGGGAACATAGGCTGGCAGGGAAGGACACAAGTGAAATGTGGAACTTGTTCAAGGAACAGGTGCTACGTGTCCTTGATATGTATGTCCATGTCAGGCAGGGAAGAGATGGTCGAGTGAGGGAACCATGGTTGACAAGAGAGGTTGAATGTCTTGTTAAGAGGAAAAAGGTGACTTATGTAAGGCTGAGGAACCAAGGTTCAGACAGGGCATTGGAGGGATACAAGATAGCCAGGAGGGAACTGAAGAATGGGATTAGGAGAGCAAAGAGAGGGCATGAACAATCTTTGGCGGGTAGGATCAAGGAAAACCCCAAGGCCTTTTACACATATGTGAGAAATATGAGAATGACTAGAGCGAGGGTAGGTCCGATCAAGGACAGTAGCGGGAGATTGTGTATTGAGTCTGAAGAGATAGGAGAGGTCTTGAACGAGTACTTTTCTTCTGTATTTACAAATGAGAGGGGCGATATTGTTGGAGAGGACAGTGTGAAACAGATTGGTAAGCTCGAGGAAATACTTGTTAGGAAGGAAGATTTGTTGGGCATTTTGAAAAACTTGAGGATAGACAAGTCCCCCGGGCCTGACGGGATATATCCAAGGATTCTATGGGAAGCAAGATATGAAATTGCAGAGCCGTTGGCAATGATCTTTTCGTCCTCACTGTCAACAGGGGTGGTACCAGGGGATTGGAGAGTGGCGAATGTCGTGCCCCTGTTCAAAAAAGGGACTAGGGATAACCCTGGGAATTACAGGCCAGTTAGTCTTACTTCGGTGGGAGGCAAAGTAATGGAAGGATAGGATGTCTGAGCATCTCGAAAGACACTGCTTGATTAGGGATAGTCAGCACGGATTTGTGAGGGGGAGGTCTTGCCTTACAAATCTTATTGAATTCTTTGAGGAGGTGACCAAGCATGTGGATGAAGGTAAAGCAGTGGATGTAGTGTACATGGATTTTAGTAAGGCATTTGATAAAGTTCCCCATGGTAGGCTTATGCAGGAAGTAAGGAGGCATGGGATAGTGGGAAATTTGACCAGTTGGATAACGAACTGGCTAACCGATAGAAGTCAGAGAGTGGTGGTGGATGGCAAATATTCAGCCTGGATCCCAGTTACCAGTGGCGTACCGCAGGGATCAGTTCTGGGTCCTCTGCTGTTTGTGATTTTCATTAATGACTTGGATGAGGGAGTTGAAGGGTGGGTCAGTAAATTTGCAGACGATACGAAGATTGGTGGAGTTGTGGATAGTAAGGAGGGCTGTTGTCGGCTGCAAAGAGACATAGATAGGATGCAGAGCTGGGCTGAGAAGTGGCAGATGGAGTTTAACCCTGAAAAGTGTGAGGTTGTCCATTTTAGAAGGACAAATATGAATGCGGAATACAGGGTTAACGGTAGAGTTATTGGCAATGTGGAGGAGCAGAGAGATCTTGGGGTCTATGTTCATACATCTTTGAAAGTGGCCACTCAAGTGGATAGAGCTGTGAAGAAGGCCTATGGTGTGCTCGCGTTCATTAACAGAGGGATTGAATTTAAGAGCCGTGAGGTGATGATGCAGCTGTCCAAAACTTTGATAAGGCCACATTTGGAGTATTGTGTACAGTTTTGGTCGCCTCATTTTAGGAAGGATGTGGAAGCTTTGGAAAAGGTGCAAAGAAGATTTACCAGGATGTTGCCTGGAATGGAGAGTAGGTCTTACGAGGAAAGGTTGAGGGTGCTAGGCCTTTTCTCATTCGAACGGAGAAGGATGAGGGGCGACTTGATAGAGGTTTATAAGATGTTCAGTGGAATAGATAGAGTAGACAGTCAGAGACTTTTCCCCCGGGTGGAACAAACCATTACAAGGGGACATAAATTTAAGGTGAAAGGTGGAAGATATAGGAGGGATATCAGAGGTAGGTTCTTTACCCAGAGAGTAGTGGGGGCATGGAATGCACTGCCTGTGGAAGTAGTTGAGTCGGAAACAATTAGGGACCATCTAGCAGCTATTGGATAGGTACATGGATAGCGGTAAAATTATATAGTGTATATTTATTTGTTCTTAAGGGCAGCACGGTAGCATTGTGGATAGCACAATTGCTTCACAGCTCCAGGGTCCCAGGTTCGATTCCGGCTTGGGTCACTGTCTGTGCGGAGTCTGCACGTCCTCCCCGTGTCTGCGTGGGTTTCCTCCGGGTGCTCCGGTTTCCTCCCACAGTCCAAAGATGTGCGGGTTAGATGAATTGGCCATTGATAAATTGCCCTTAATGTCCAAATTGCCCTTGGTGTTGGGTGGAATTGTTGAGTTTGGGTAGGGTGCTCTTTCCAAGAGCCGGTGCAGACTCAAAGGGCCGAATGGCCTCCTTCTGCACTGTAAATTCAATGATAATCTATGATTAAGCTAGGACAAAGGTTCGGCACAACATCGTGGGCCGAAGGGCCTGTTCTGTGCTGTATTTTCTATGTTCTATGTTTAAAGGCCCCCACACACACTAACACCACCACATACACTAACACCCCCCCACACACACACACACTAACCCCCCACACACACTAACCCCCCTCAGATACACTAACCCACCCACACACACACACTAAAGGCCCCCCACACACACTAACCCCCCCCCCCCACACACACATACACGCACAACTCCCCGCCCCACACACACACTAACTCCCCCACAGGCCCACTAACACCCCCCCACACACACACACGCACACTAACCCCCCAAAACACTAACGACCCCCACACGCACACTTAACGCCCACACACCCACTAACTCGCCGACACACAAACACACACTAAACCCCAACACCCACTAACCCCCACACACACAAACTAACCCCCCTCACACACACTAACACCCCCACACACACACTAAAGCCCCCCCACACACACACTAACCCCCCCCCCCCCCCACACACACACACACTAACCCCCACACACATTAACACCCCCCCCCACGCACACACACTAACCAACACCGCACACAGACCAACCCGGCCGGACACACACTAACCACCTAAAAACACACTAACCCCCCCCCAGACACGCGCGAACCCACCCCACCACACACTTCCCCCCGCACACACACACTTATCCCCCACACACATACACTAACCCTAGACACACACTGACCCCCCACACACACTAATCCCCCCACACACACTGACCCCCACACACACACTGAACCCCCCACACACTAACACCCCACACACACAAACCCCACACAGAAACACTAACCCCCCCCACACACTAAACCACCCAACACACACACACACTAACACCCCCCACACACATTAGTCCCTCCCCCACACATACTAATCCCCCCAACACAAACTAACTCCCCCCACACTAACACACTAACTCTCCACTGACATAAACAAACCACCCCCGCACACACACTAACCTCCCACAGACACACTAAACCCCCCCCCCCACACACACACATTAAACTCCCCAACACACACACTCTAACACCCCGACACAAACACTAATCCCCCCCCACACAGACAGTAACACCTCCTCCCACACTCACTAGCCCATCCCCCCACACACTAAATCTCCCACACACGCTAACCCCCCAGACAGGCACTTACCCCCCAGCACACACACGCACACACACTAACCCCCCAAAAAACACAACCTCCCTCCAGACACACTAACCCTCCCACACAGAGACGAACCCCCCACACACAGACCAGCCCACACAAAATGACACCCCCACACGTACTAACCCCCCGACACACACACTAACCCCCCATACACACACACGAACCCCCCCATACGCACACAAACCCCCCCCCCACACACACACACTAAACCCCCCACACACACACTAAACCCCCCCCACACACACTAAACCCCTCACACACTCATTAATCCCGCATCACACACTAACCCCCCACACACATACACACTAACCCCCCCCCCACACACACACACTCACCCACCCACACACACACACTACCGCCCCACACACACACGCACTAACCCCTCAACACACACTATCCGCCCCAGACAGGCTAAGACACCCACACAGACTAACCCCCACACACACACTCACCCCCCAACAGACACTAACCGCCACAGACACACTAAACCCGCCCACACACAATAACCCACCCACACATACACAATACCCCCCACACACACACACTGACCCCCCACACACAGACTAACCCCCCCCACACACTAACAAACCCACACATACACAACAACCCCCTCCACACACTAAACCTCCCACACACACTAACCCACCCACACATACACAACAACCCCCCACACAAACTAAACCCCCCCCCACACACGAACCCCCCCACACACACTAAACCCCCCACACACACACTAATCCCTCCCCCACACTCACTCACCCACCCACACATACACAACAACCCCCCACATACACACTAAACCTCCCACACACACTACCCTACCCAGACACACACAACAACCCCCCCCCACACACACTAAACCCCTCACACACTCATTAACCCCGTCACACACACTAGCCCCCCAAACACACATTAAACACCCCCCCCACACACTCACGCACTAACCCCTCAACACACACTAACCGCCCCAGAAAGGCTTTGCCATCCACACAGACTAACCGCCACACACACACTAACCCCCCAACACACACTAACCGCCACAGACACACTAAACCCGCCCACACACACTAACCCACCCACACATACACAACACCCTCCCACACACACACACTAACCCCCACACACAGACTAACCCCCCACACACAGTAACCCACCCACACATACACAACAACCCCCCCACACACACACACTAAACCCCCCACACACCCACTAACCCCCCCCACACACACACACTAACCCCCCACACACACACTAACCACCACCCCCACACACACACTAACCCCACGCACACACTAACCCCCCCCACACACACACTAAACTCCCCACACACCTACTAACCCCCCCCACACACACTAACCCCCCACACATACTAACCCCCCCATACACACACTAACCCTCCTCACACACACTAAACCCCCACACACACACACTACCCCGTCCCACACACACACTAAACCCCCCACACACATTAAACCCCCCCACACACACGAACCCCCCACATACACACTAAACCCCCCCCACACACACTACCCCCCCACACACACTAAACCCCCCACACACACTAAACCCCCCACACACACTAACCCCCCCCACACACGAACCCCCCACACACACACTAAACCCCCCCAACACACACTACCCTACCCAGACACACACAACAACCCCCCCCCACACACACACACTAATGCCTCCCCCACACACACTAAACACCCCCCCACGCACACTAACCCACCCACGCATACACAACAACCCCCACACACACTAACCCCCCAAAACACACTAAACCCCAACACATACTAACCCCCACACACACTAACGCCCAACCCGCACACACATACACACACAGCTCCCCGCCCCACACACACAGACACTAACTCCACCACAGGCCCACTAACCCCCCCCCCACACACACACACGCATACTAAACCCCCCAAACACTAACGACGCCGACACACACACTTAACGCCCACACAACCACTAACTCGCCCACACACAAACACACTGACCCCCCCACACCAACTAACCCCCCCCCACACAAACTAACCCCCCACACACACACTAACCACCACCCCAGACGCACACACACAAGCTAATCCACCTCACACACACTAACACCCCCCCCCCCACACACACAACCCCCCCACAGACACACACACACTAACCCCCCACACACTAACCCCCCCACACACACACACAATCTCCCCCAGATAAACAGGCAGATTAACGATCCTCCCCAGACACACACGCACAAACTAACCCCCACAAACTAACGCACCTCACACACACACTATCCGCCCCACACACCCTCTAACTGACCTACACGCACACACAGTAACCCCGCCCACACACATACACACACTAACCCCCCCACACACACTAACTCCCCCAATTCACACTAACCCCTCCACACACACACTAACCCCCCCACACACACACTAAGCCCTACACACTAATCCCCACACACACACTAACCCCCCCCCAAACAAACGATCCCACCACACACACTAACCCCCACACACACTAACCCCCTCCAAACACACTAACACCCCCACATACACTAACCCCCACACACTAACACCCCACACACACTAAACCCCCCCCACACACACTAATCCCCCCCCCACACACTAACCCCCCCACACACTAACCCCCCCACACACACTAACACCCCACACACTAACCCCCCCCCACACACACACTAACAGCCCCCACAAACAATAACCCCCCACACACTAACACCCCCACACACACTAACCCCCCACACACACACTAATCCCCCACACACACTAACCACCCCCCACACACTAACCCCCCACACACACTAACCCCCCACACACACTATGCCCCCACACACATTAACCACCCACACATATTAACCCCCCCACACATACTAACTCCCCCCCCCACACACTGACCCCCCACACACTAACCCCCACACACACTAACCCCCCCACACACACACTAACCCCTCAAAAACACTAACCCCCCACACTCACTAACCCCCCCCCCCCGCACACACTAACGCCCCCACACACTAACCCCCCTAAAAACACGAACCCCGCACACACACTAACCCCCACACACACTAACCACAGACACACACTAACCTCTCAAAATACAAACACCCCCCACATACTAACATCACCCCCCCACACACACACACACTCTAACCCCCACACACACTAAACTCCCCCCACACACACACTAACACCCCACACACACTAATCCCCCCCACACACACTAACACCCCATACACATATACTAACCCCCACCCCATAGTCACTAACAACCCCGCACACTTTAAGCCCCACACTCACTAACCCAACCACACCCACGCTAACCCACCCGCCCCCCACACACACTATCCCCCTCACACACTAACACACCTACACACACCAACCCCCCCACACACACACCAACCCACCCAACACACTCTAACCCCGTCACACACTTACTAACACCCCCACACGCACCAAGCCACCCACGCACACACACCAAGCCCCCCAAACACACACGAACCCCCCCCCCCCACACGCACTCTAACCACCCCACACACACTAACCCCCCCACACACACTAAACCCCCCACACACACCCACTAACCCCACCACACACTAACTCCCACACACAAACTAACACCCCCACACACACCAACACCCCGAAACACACTAACTCCCACACACTAACCCACATACACACACAATAATACCCCCCACACGCACACTAACCCGCCGACACACACTAACCCGCCCACACACATACTAAACCCCCACACACACGGACCCCCCCACACACACACTAACCACCCCAAAGACTCAGCCCCTTCCCCACACACACCAACCCACCTCCACGCACAACCCCCCAACACATACAACCCCTTCCCCACACTCACTAACGCCCACCAAACACACAACGTCCTCACAGACACTAAACCCCCCAAGCACACACTAACCCCCCATACACACACACTCACCCTCCGACACATACTAACACTCCCACACACACTGTCTCTCTCCCCCCCACACACACACTAGCCCCCCACCACACACACATACACTCACCCACACACACACACGCTAACCCCCTCCCCCCACACACACTAACCCCCATCCCCCATGCACACATTAACCCCCCCATACACACACAATAATCCACCCATACACACAAACTAACCCCCCCACACACACATAAACACCCCCCACACACACGCTAACCCCCTCACACACTCATTCACCCCCCAAACACACTAGCCCCCCAAACTCAGACTAACATCCCCCCCCCACACACACACACACACTACCCCCCACACACACACTCACCCACCCACTCACACTACCGCCCAACACACACACACACTAACCCCCCCCCATACACACACACTAAAACCCCCACACACACTAACCCTCAAACACACACTAACCCCCAAACACACACTAACCGCCCCAGACATACTAAGCCCCCCACACATACACCAACCCCCTCCCCACACACACACACTAAACCCCACACACACACTAACCCACCCACACATACACAACAACGCCCCCCCCCACACACTAACCCCCCCACACACACTAAACCCCCCACACACACTAAACCATCCACAGATACACAACAACCCCCCCACACACACACTAACCCCCCCAC
The DNA here is from genome assembly GCF_047496885.1 of Scyliorhinus torazame. Taxonomy (NCBI): domain Eukaryota; kingdom Metazoa; phylum Chordata; class Chondrichthyes; order Carcharhiniformes; family Scyliorhinidae; genus Scyliorhinus; species Scyliorhinus torazame. The sequence continues at coordinate 155,245 of NW_027308019.1, read as the reverse complement.
ACACACACTAACCCCCCCACACACACACACGCACTAACCCCCCCCCCCCGCAGACACGAACCTCCCAACACACAAAAAATGACCCACCCACACACACACTAACACCCCGACACACTAATCCCCCTCACAAACACTAACACCCCCACATACTCTAACACCCCCCACACACACACTATCCCCCCACACACACTAACACCCCCCCACACACACTAACCCCCCTCACATACACTAACCCCCCCACACACACACTAATGCCTGCCCCACACACTAACACCCCTACATGCATTAACACCCCCCCACACTAACCCCACACACACACTAACCTCTCCACACACTAACCCCCCACACATACACTAACCCCCCCACACACACACTAAGCCCCCCACACACCCACTAAACCCCCCCACACACACTAAACCCCCCCACACACACAAACGCCCACCACACACACTAAACCCCCCCACACACACACTACCCCCCACACACACTAAACCCCCCACACACACTAAACCCCCCACACACACTAACCCCCCCCACTCACTAACCCACCCACACATACACAACAACCCTCCACACACACACTAAACCTCCCACACACACTACCCTACCCAGACACACACAACAACCCCCCCCACACACAAACTAATCCCTCCCCCACACACACTAAACCCCCTAACACACACTAACCCACCCACACATACACAACAACCCCCCACACACACTAACCCCCCAAAACACACAAAACCCCAACACATACTAAGCCCCACACACACTAACCCCCAACCCCCCCACACATACACACACAGCTCCCCGCCCCACACACACACACTAACTCACCCAGAGGCCCACTAACACCCCCACTCACACACACGCATACTAACCCCCCCAAAAAAAAACACTAACGACTCCCACACACACAATTAACCCCCACACACCCACTAACTCGCCCACACACACACACACTAAACCCCCCACACCAACTAACCCCCCCACACACAAACTAAACCCCCACACACACACTAACCACCACCCCAGACGCACACACACAAACTAACCCACCTCACACACACACTAACCCCCCCACACACACAACCCCCACAGACACACACACACTAACCCCCCCACACACACTAACTCCCCCCCCACACACACAACCTCCCCCCAGATAAACAGGCAGATTAACGATCCCCCCCAGACACACACGCACAAACTAACCCCCACACACACTAACGCACCTCACAAACACACTAAGCCGCCCCACACGCACAATATCACCTCATAAACACTAACGCCCCCCACACACACTATCCGCCCCACACCCCCTCTAACTCACCTACACGCACACACAGTAACCCCGCCCACACACTAATCCCCCACACACACTAACCCCCCCCACACATACACACACCAACCCCCCACACACACTAACTCCCCCAACGCACACTAACCCCCACACACACTAACCCCCCCACACACACACTAACCCCCACACACTAATCCCCCCACACACTAACACCCCACACACACACTAACCCCCCCACACATACACACTAACCTCCACACACTAATCCCCACACACACACTAACCCCCCCACACAAACTATCCCCCCACATGCACTAACCCCCCCACACACTAATCCCCTCAAACACACTAACACCCCCCCACACACACTAACCCCCACACACTAACACCCCCCACACACTAAGCCCCCACACACACTAATCCCCCCCCACACACTAACCCCCCACACACACTAACCCCCCACACACACTAACACCCCACACACTAACCCACCACACACACTAACACCCCCCACACACACAAAAACCCCCACACACTAACACCCCCACACACACTAACCCCCACACACACACACTAATCCCCCACACACTAACCCCCCCCACACACACACTAACCCCCCCCACACACTAACCCCACACACACACTATGCCCCCACACACACTAATCCCCCACACATATTAACCCCCCCACACACACTAAGCCCCCACACACACTAACCCCCCCCACACACTAACCCCCCCCACACACACACTAACCCCCACACACACTAACTACCCCCACACACACACTAACCCCCACACACACTAACCCCCCCCCCCACACTCACTAACCCCCCACACACACTAATGGCCCCACACACTAACCCCCCGAAAAACACGAACCCCGCACACACACTAACCCCCACACACACTAACCCCCCACACACTAACACTCCCACACACACTAACCCCCCCACACACTAATCCCCCCCACACACTACCCCCCACACACACACTAACCCCACACACACACTAACACCCCACACACTAACCCCCCCCCCACATACACTAACACCCCCCACACACAATAAACTCCCCACACTAACACCCCCACACACACTAACCACCCCCACACACACTAATCCCCCACACACACTAACCACCCCCACACACTAACCCCCCCACACACTAACCCCACACACACACTATGCCCCCACACACACTAACCACCCACACATATTAACCCCCCCACACACACTAACTCCCCCCCACACACACTAACCCCCCCACACACTAACCCCCCCCACACACTAACCCCCACACATACTAACCCCCCCCCACACACACACACTAAACCCGCACACACACTAACCCCCACACTTACTAACCACAGACACACACTAACCCCTCAAAATACAAATACCCCCCACATACTAACATCACCCCCACACACACACACACACTCTAACCCCCCACACACACACTAACACCCCACAAACACTAATCCCCCCCACACACACACTAACACCCCATACACATATACTAACCCCCACCCCATAGTCACTAACAACCCCGCACACATTAAGCCCCACACTCACTAACCCAACCACACCCACGCTAACCCCACCCGCCCCCCACACACACTATCCCCCTCACACACTAACACACCTACACACACCAACCCCCCACACACACACCAACCCACCCAACACACTCTAACCCCGTCACACACTTACTAACACCCCCACACGCACCAATCCACCCACCCACACACACCAAGCCCCCCAAACACACACGAAAGACACCCCCACACGCACACTACCCACCCCACACACACGAACCCCCCCCCACACACACTAACCCCCCTCCCACACACACTAACCCCACCACACACTAACTCCCCCACACAAACTAACACCCCCACACACACCAACACCCCGAAACACACTAACTCCCACACACTAACCCACATACACACACAATAACACCCCCCACACGCACACTAACCCGCCGACACACACTAACCCGCCCACACACATACTAAACCCCCACACACACATTCTAACCCCCCACACACACACTAACACCCCCCCCCCACACACACACACGGACCCCCCCACACACACACTAACCACCCCAAAGACTCAGCCCCTTCCCCACACACACCAACCCACCTCTACGCACAACCCCCCAACACATACAACCCCTTCCCCACACTCACTAACGCCCCCCACACACACAACGTCCTCACAGACACTAAACCCCCCAAGCACACACTAACCCCCCATACACACACACTCACCCTCCGACACATACTAACACTCCCACACACACTGTCTCTCTCCCCCCCACACACACTAGCCCCCCACCACACACACATACACTCACCCACACACACACACACGCTAACCCCCCACACACACACTAACCCCCCCCCACGCACACATTAACCCCCCCATACACACACACTAACCCACCCATACACACAAACTAACCCCCCCCACACACACTAAACCCCCCACACACACACGCTAACCCCCTCACACACTCATTCACCCCCCAAACACACTAGCCCCCCAAACACAGACTAACACCCCCCCCACACACACACACGCACTACCCCCCACACACACACGCACCCACCCACTCACACTACCGCCCAACACACACACACACTAACCCCCCCATACACACACACTAAAACCCCCACACACACTAACCGTCAAACACACACTAACCCCCCAACACAAACTAACCGCCCCAGACATACTAAGCCCCCCACACATACACCAACCCCCTCCCCACACACACACACACTAAACCCCCCCCCACACACACACTAACCCACCCGCACACACTAAACCCCCCACACACACTAAACCATCCACACATACACAACAACCCCCCCCCACACACACACTAACCCCCCAACACAAACTAACCGCCCCAGACATACTAAGCCCCCCACACATACACCAACCCCCTCCCCACACACACACACACTAAACCCCCCCACACACACTAACCCACCCACACACACTAAACCCCCACACACACTAAACCATCCACACATACACAACAACCACCCCCCCCCACACACACACTAACCCCCCCCCCCCACACACACACACTAAACCCCCCCCACACACACACACGCACTACCCCCCCCCGCAGACACGAACCTCCCAACACACAAGAAATGACCCACCCACACACACACTAACACCCCGACACACTAATCCCCCTCACAACACTAACCCCCCCACACACACTAATTCCCCCCCACACACACTAACACCCCCACATACTCTAACACCCCCCCACACACACTATCCCCCCACACACACTAACACCCCCCCCACACACACTAACACCCCCCCACACACACTAACCCCCCTCACATACACTAACCCCCCCACACACACACTAATGCCCCCCCACACACTAACACCCCCACATGCATTAACACCCCCCACACACTAACCCCACACACACACTAACCCCTCCACACACTAACCCCCCACACATACACTAACCCCTCCACACACACACTAAGCCCCCCACACACCCACTAACCCAACCCCCTCCCCCCCCACACACTAACTCCCCACACACACACTAACCCCCCCCCACACACGCTAACCCCCCACACACACACTAAACCACCCACACACCCACGAACCCACCCCCCCACACACACTTTCCCTCCACACACACACTAACCCCCCCACACACACACCATCCCCCTCACACACACTAAACCCCCCCACACACACACCTCCCCCCCACACACACACTAAACCCCCCACACACACTAAACCCCCCCACACTCTCAAACCCCCACCACACACACTGAACCCCCCCCACACACACACTACCCCCAACACACACTAAACCACCCCACACACACTAAACCCCCCACACACACTAACCCCCCCACTCACTAACCCACCCACACACACACAACAACCCTCCACACACACACTAAACCTCCCACACACACTACCCTACCCAGACACACACAACAACCCCCCCACACACACAAACTAATCCCTCCCCCACACACACTAAACCCCCTAACACACACTAACCCACCCACACATACACAACAACCCTCACACACACTAATCCCCCCAAAACACACTGAACCCCAACACATACTAACCCCCACACACACTAACCCCCAACCCCCCCACACATACACACACAGCTCCCCGCCCCACATACACGCACTAACTCACCCACAGGCCCACTAACACCCCACTCACACACACGCACACTAACCCCCCCAAAAAAACACTAACGACTCCCACACACACAATTAACCCCCACACAGCCACTAACTCGCCCACACACACACACACTAAACCCCCCACACCAACTAACCCCCCCCACACACAAACTAACCCCCACACACACTAACGCACCTCACAAACACACTAAGCCGCCCCACACGCACAATATCACCTCATAAACACTAACCCCCCCCACACACACTCACTATCCCCCACACACACTAACCCCCCACACACACTATCCGCCCCACACCCCCTCTAACTCACCTACACGCACACACAGTAACCCCGCCCACACACTAATCTCCGACACACACTAACCCCCCCCACACACATTCACACACCAACCCCCCACACACACTAACTCCCCCAACGCACACTAACCCCCCACACACACACACTAACCCCCCACACACACACTAACCCCCACACACTAATCCCCACACACACACTAACACCCCCCCCACACAAACTATCCCCCCACATACACTAATCCCCCCCCCACACACTAATCCCCCCAAACACACTAACACCACCCCCCACACACACTAACCCCCACACACTAACACCCCCCACACACTAAGCCCCCCCACACACTAATCCGCCCCACACACTAACCCCCCCACACACACTAACCCCCCACACACACTAATGCCCCCACACACTAACCGCCCTAAAAACACGAACCCCGCACACACACTAACCCCCACACACACTAACCACAGACACACTCTAACCCCCCCCCCCAAAATACAAACACCCCCCACATACTAACATCACCCCCCACCCACAAACACACACTCTAACCCCCCACACACACTAAACTCCGCCCACACACACACTAACACCCCACACACACTAATCCCCCCCACACGCACACTAACACCCCCAGACACATACTAACCCCCCACCCCATAGTCACTATCAACCCCGCACACATTAAGCCCCACACTCACTAACCCAACCACACCCACGCTAACCCCACCCCCCCACAAACATACTATCCCCCTCACACACACTAACACACCCACACACACCAACACCCCCACACATACACTAACCCACCCAACACACTCTAACCCCGTCACACACTTACTAACACACCCACACGCACCAAGCCACCCATCCACACACACCAAGCCCCCCAAACACACACACGAAAGTCCCCCCCCACACGCACACTAACCCCCCACGCACACTAACCCCCCCACACACACTAACCCCACCACACACTAACTCCCCCACACAAACTAACAACCCCACACACACCAACACCCCAAACACACTAACTCCCACACACTAACCCACATACACACACAATAACACCCCCCACACGCACACTAACCCGCCGACACACACTAACCCGCCCACATACATACTAACCCCCCCGACACACACATTATAACCCCCCACACACACACTAACCCCCCCCCACACACACACACGAACCCCCCCCCCACACCCACACACTAACCACCCCAAAGACTCAGCACCTTCCCCACACACACCAACCCACCTCCTCTCACAACCCCCCAACACATAAAACCCCTTCCCCACACTCACTAACGCCCCCCACACACTAACACCCATACGCTTACTAACCCTCCCAAACACACACTCGAAAAATAACTATAAGGTTCGGGGTCGGAGATATAGGAGGGATGTCCGAGGTAGGTTCTTTACTCAGAGAGTGGTTAGGGTGTGGAATGGACTGCCTGCTGTGATAGTGAAGTCGGACACTTTAGGAACTTTCAAGCGGTTATTGGATCGGCACATGGAGCACAGCAGAATGACAGGGAGTGGAATAGCTTGATCTTGGTTTCGGACAATGCTTGGCACAACATCGAGGGCCGAAGGGCCTGTTCTGTGCTGTACTGTTCTCTGTTCTATGTTGTCATCACCTCCAATAACTTACGAATAACACAACCTCCAGAAACCCCTCCACATGACCCCCACTAAGTTACCAATAACACATCCTCCAGAAACACATCCACAGCACCTCCACTAACCTCCCAATAACACAACCTCCAGAAACACAAGCTCATCATCTCCACTAAATCCCCAACACAAACTGCAGAAAATTATCCCCATCACCAACACCAACCATCCAATAACACAACCTCCAGAAACCCATCCACATCACCACTAACTTTCCAATACGACTACCACCAGAAACATATCCTCATCACCTCCAGTAACTTCCCAATGACACAACCTCAAGAAACACATCCTCATCACATCCACTATCTTCACAATAACACAACCTCCGCAAACGCATCCACATCAACCCCTCCAACATCCCAAAAGAACAACCACCAGAAACTCAACCACATCGTATCTAATAACTCCCCAATAACACAACTTCCATAAATGCATCCTCATCACCCTCACTTTCTTCCCAATGTCACAACCACCACAAACATATTCACATCACCACCACTAACGTCCCAATAACACAACCTCCAGGAACACATTCACTTAACCTCCACTAACCACCCAAAACCAGAAACACCAGAAACACATTCAAATCATCTCCACTAACTTCCCAAGAACAAAACCTCCAGGTACACATCATCATTACCTCGACTATCATCCCAATAACACAAACTTCAGCATCCGATCCCCATCACCTCCACTCACTCCCCAATAACACAACCTCCAGAAACCCATCCACATCCAATGACACCCGTCTCCGAACGGGTAGAGGGAATCCTGAAGGGGGAGGGCAAACAGACAGAGGCCGTTGTACATATTGGTACTAACGACATAGGCAGGAAGGGGCATGAGGCCCTGCAGCAGGAGTTCAGGGAGCTAGGCAGAAAGTTAAAAGACAGGACCTCGAGGGTTGTAATCTCGGGATTACTCCCTGTGCCACGTGCAGTGAGGCTAGAAATAGGAAGATAGAGCAGATAAATACGTGGCTAAACAGTTGGTGTAGGAGGGAGCGTTTCCATTATCTGGACCATTGGGAGCTCTTCCGGGGCAGGTGTGACCTGTATAAGAAGGACGGGTTGCATCTAAACCGGAGAGGCATACATATCCTGGCCGCGAGGTTTGCTAGTGTCACACGGGAGGGTTTAAACTAGTATGGCAGGGGGGTGGGCACGGGAGCAATAGGTCAGAAGGTGAGAGCATTGAGGGAGAACGAGGGAATAGGGACAGTGTGGCTCTGAGGCAGAGCAGACGGGGAGAAGCTGCTGAACACAGCGGGTCTGGTGGCCTGAAGTGCATATGTTTTAATGCAAGGAGCATTACGGGTAAGGCAGATGAACTTAGAGCTTGGATTAGTACTTGGAACTATGATGTTGTTGCCATTACAGAGACCTGGTTGAGGGAAGGGCAGGATTGGCAGCTAAACGTTCCAGGATTTAGATGTTTCAGGCGGGATAGAGGGGGATGTAAAAGGGGAGGCGGAGTTGCGCTACTTGTTCGGGAAAATATCACAGCTGTACTGCGAGAGGACACCTCAGAGGGCAGTGAGGCTATATGGGTAGAGATCAGGAATAAGAAGGGTGCAGTCACAATGTTGGGGGTATACTACAGGCCTCCCAACAGCCAGCGGGAGATAGAGGAGAAGATAGGTAGACAGATTTTGGAAAAGAGTAAAAACAACATGGTTGTGGTGATGGGAGACTTCAACTTCCCCAATATTGACTGGGACTCACTTAGTGCCAGGGGCTTAGACGGGGCGGAGTTTGTAAGGAGCATCCAGGAGGGCTTCTTAAAACAATATGTAGACAGTCCAACTAGGGACGGGGCGGTACTGGACCTGGTATTGGGGAATGAGCCCGGCCAGGTGGTAGATGTTTCAGTAGGGGAGCATTTCGGTAACAGTGACCACAATTCAGTAAGTTTTAAAGTACTGATGGACAAGGATAAGAGTGGTCCGAGGATGAATGTGCTAAATTGGGGGAAGGCTAATTATAACAATATTAGGCGGGAACTGAAGAACATAGATTGGGGGCGGATGTTTGAGGGCAAATCAACATCTGACATGTGGGAGGCTTTCAAGTGGCAGTTGAAAGGAATACAGGACCGGCATGTTCCTGTGAGGAAGAAGGATAAATACGGGAATTTTCGGGAACCTTGGATGACGAGTGATATTGTAGGCCTCGTCAAAAAGAAAAAGGAGGCATTTGTCAGGGCTAAAAGGCTGGGAACAGACGAAGCCTGCGTGGAATATAAGGAAAGTAGGAAGGAACTGAAGCAAGGAGTCAGGAGGGCTAGAAGGGGTCACGAAAAGTCATTGGCAAATAGGGTTAAGGAAAACCCCAAGGCTTTTTACACGTACATAAAAAGCAAGAGGGTAGCCAGGGAAAGGGTTGGCCCACTGATGGATAGGCAAGGGAATCTATGTGTGGAGCCAGAGGAAATGGGCGAGGTACTAAATGAATACTTTGCATCAGTATTCACCAAAGAGAAGGAATTGGTAGATGTTGATTCTGGAGAAGGGGGTGTAGATAGCCTGGGTCACATTGTGATCCAAAAAGATGAGGTGTTGGGTGTCTTAAAAAATATTAAGGTAGATAAGTCCCCAGGGCCTGATGGGATCTACCCCAGAATACTGAAGGAGCCTGGAGAGGAAATTGCTGAGGCATTGACATAAATCTTTGGATCCTCGCTGTCTTCAGGGGATGTCCAGGAGGACTGGCGAATAGCCAATGTTGTTCCTCTGTTTAAGAAGGGTAGCAAGGATAATCCCGGGAACTACAGGCCGGTCAGCCTTATTTCAGTGGTAGGGAAATTACTGGAGAGAATTCTTCGAGACAGAATCTACTCCCATTTGGAAGCAAATGGACGTATTAGTGAGAGGCAGCACGGTTTAGTGAAGGGGAGGTCGTGTCTCACTAACTTGATAGAGTTTTTCGAGGCGGTCACTAAGATGATTGATGTAGGTACGGCAGTAGATGTTGTCTATATGGACTTCAGTAAGGCCATTGACAAGGTCCCTCATGGTAGACTAGTACAAAAGGTGAAGTCAGACGGGATCAGGGGTGAGCTGGCAAGGTGGATACAGAACTGGCTAGGCCATAGAAGGCAGAGAGTAGCAATGGAGGGATGCTTTTCTAATTGGAGGGCTGTGACCAGTGGTGTTCCACAGGGATCAGTGTTGGGACCTTTGCTCTTTGTAGTATATATAAATGATTTGGAGGAAAATGTAACTGGTCTGATTAGTAAGTTTGCAGACGACACAAAGGTTGGTGGAATTGCGGATAGCGATGAGGACTGTCGGAGGATACAGCAGGATTTAGATTGTCTGGAGACTTGGTGGAGAGATGGCAGATGGAGTTTAATCCGGACAAATGTGAGGTAATGCATTTTGGAAGGTCTAATGCAGGTAGGGAATATACAGTGAATGGTAGAACCCTCAAGAGTATTGAAAGTCAAAGAGATCTAGGAGTACAGATCCACAGGTCATTGAAAGGGGCAACACAGGTGGAGAAGGTAGTCAAGAAGGCATACGGCATGCTTGCCTTCATTGGCCGGGGCATTGAGTATAAGAATTGGCAAGTCACGTTGCTGCTGTATAGAACCTTAGTTAGGCCACACTTGGAGTATAGTGTTCAATTCTGGTCGCCAAACTACCAGAAGGATGTGGAGGCTTTAGAGAGGGTGCAGAAGAGATTTACCAGAAGGTTGCCTGGTATGGAGGGCATTAGCTATGAGGAGCGATTGAATAAACTCGGTTTGCTCTCACTGGAACGAAGGAGGTTGAGGGGAGACCTGATAGAGGTATACAAAATTATGAGGGGCATAGACAGAGTGGATAGTCCGAGGCTTTTCCCCAGGGTAGAGGGGTCATTTACTAGGGGGCATAGGTTTAAGATGAGAGGGGCAAGGTTTAAGTAGATGTACGAGGCAAGTTTTTTACGCAGAGCGTAGTGGGTGCCTGGAACTCGCTTCCGGAGGAGGTGGTGGAAGCAGGGACGATAGTGACATTTAAGGGGCATCTTGACAAATACATGAATAGGAGGGGAATAGAAGGATACGGACCCAGGAAGTGTAGAAGATTGTAGTTTAGTCGGACAGCATGGTCGGCACGGACTTGGAGGGCCGAAGGTCCTGTTCCTGTGCTGTACATTTCTTTGTTCTTTGTTCTTTATCACCTCCACTAAACACCCAAAAACACACCCTACAGAACAACATTCACATCATGTCCCCTAAACCCCCAATAACACAACATCCAGAAACATATCTTCGTCACCCCCACTAACTTCCATATAACAAGCCTCCAAAAACATTCACACCACCTATACTAATCTCTCAATAACACAACCTCCAGAAACACATCCACATCACCTCCACTAACTTCCCAATACACAACCTCCAGAAACACATTACTCATCACCTCCAGTAACTTCCCAATAAAACAACCTCCAGAAACACATCCTCATCACCTCCACTAACTTCGCAATAACACAACCTCCAGTATCACATTCCTCATCACCTCCAGTAACTTCCCAATAACACAACCTCCATAAACCCATCCTCATCACCTCCAGTAACTTCCCAATAATGGATATATGGATGATAATGGCATAGTGTAGGTTAGATGGCTTTTGTTTCGGTGCAACATCGTGGGCCGAAGGGCCTGTACTGCGCTGTATCGTTCTATGTACTATGTTCTATCACCACCACTGACTCCCCAACAACATAAACTGCAGAAAACTATCCACATCACCTCCACCTACCATCCAATAACACAACCTCAAGAAACACATTCAGAGCACCCCCACTAACTTCCCAATAACACAACCTCCAGAAACACATCCACAGCACCTCCACTAACTTCGCAATAACACTATCTCCAGAAACACATCCACATCGCCTCTACTAACGCCCCAGTAACACAACTTCCATTAGTACATCTTAATCACCACCACTATCTTCCCAATATCACAACCTCCACAAACATATTCACATCACCTCCACTAACTTCCCAATAACAATACCTCCATAAACCCATCCTCATCACCTCCAGTAACTTCCCAATAACACAACCTCCAGAAACACATTCAGGACACATCCACTAACTTCCCAATAACACAACCTCTGAAAACACATCCACATCACCTCCTCTAACATCCCAATATCACAACAACCAGAGACACATCCACATCGCGTCTACTAACGCCCCAATAACACAACTTCCATTAATAAATCCTCATCACCCCCACTATCCTCCCAATATCACAACATCCACAATCATATTCACAACACCTCCACTAACTCATCAATAGCAAAGCCTCCAGAAACCCATCCTCATTACCTCCACTAACTTCCCAATAACACAGCCTCCACAAACACATTCAGGACACATCCACTAATTACCCCATAACAGAATCTCCACAAACATATTCACATCACCACCACTAACTTCCCAATAACACAACCTCAAGAAACCGATCCACATCATCTTCACTCACTTCCCAATAACACAACCTCCAGAAACACATCCCCATCTCCTCCACTAGCTACCCAGTAACACAACCACCAGAAACACATTCACATCACCACTACGAACTCCCTAAGAACACAACTTCCATAAATGCATGCTCATCAGCCCCACTTTCTTGTCAATATCACAACCTCCACAAACATATACACATCACCTCCACTAACTTCCCAATAACACAACCTCCAGAAATACAATCTCGTCACCTCCATTAACTTCCCAATAACACAACCTCCAGAAGTACAATCTCATCACCTCCATTAACTTCCCAATAACACAACCTCCAGAAACCCATCCAGATCACCTCCACTAACGTCCCAATAACACAACCTCCAGAAACCCCTCCACATGACCCCCACTAAGTTACCAATAACACATCCTCCAGAAACACATCCACAGCACCTCCACTAACCTCCCAATAACACAACCTCCAGAAACACAAGCTCATCATCTCCACTAAATCCCCAACACAAACTGCAGAAAATTATCCCCATCACCAACACCAACCATCCAATAACACAACCTCCAGAAACCCATCCACATCACCACTAACTTTCCAATACGACTACCACCAGAAACATATCCTCATCACCTCCAGTAACTTCCCAATGACACAACCTCAAGAAACACATCCTCATCACATCCACTATCTTCACAATAACACAACCTCCGCAAACGCATCCACATCAACCCCTCCAACATCCCAAAAGAACAACCACCAGAAACTCAACCACATCGTATCTAATAACTCCCCAATAACACAACTTCCATAAATGCGTCCTCATCACCCTCACTTTCTTCCCAATGTCACAACCACCACAAACATATTCACATCACCACCACTAACGTCCCAATAACACAACCTCCAGGAACACATTCACTTAACCTCCACTAACCACCCAAAACCAGAAACACCAGAAACACATTCAAATCATCTCCACTAACTTCCCAAGAACAAAACCTCCAGGTACACATCATCATTACCTCGACTATCATCCCAATAACACAAACTTCAGCATCCGATCCCCATCACCTCCACTCACTCCCCAATAACACAACCTCCAGAAACCCATCCACATCCAATGACACCCGTCTCCGAACGGGTAGAGGGAATCCTGAAGGGGGAGGGCAAACAGACAGAGGCCGTTGTACATATTGGTACTAACGACATAGGCAGGAAGGGGCATGAGGCCCTGCAGCAGGAGTTCAGGGAGCTAGGCAGAAAGTTAAAAGACAGGACCTCGAGGGTTGTAATCTCGGGATTACTCCCTGTGCCACGTGCAGTGAGGCTAGAAATAGGAAGATAGAGCAGATAAATACGTGGCTAAACAGTTGGTGTAGGAGGGAGCGTTTCCATTATCTGGACCACTGGGAGCTCTTCCGGGGCAGGTGTGACCTGTATAAGAAGGACGGGTTGCATCTAAACCGGAGAGGCATACATATCCTGGCCGCGAGGTTTGCTAGTGTCACACGGGAGGGTTTAAACTAGTATGGCAGGGGGGTGGGCACGGGAGCAATAGGTCAGAAGGTGAGAGCATTGAGGGAGAACGAGGGAATAGGGACAGTGTGGCTCTGAGGCAGAGCAGACGGGGAGAAGCTGCTGAACACAGCGGGTCTGGTGGCCTGAAGTGCATATGTTTTAATGCAAGGAGCATTACGGGTAAGGCAGATGAACTTAGAGCTTGGATTAGTACTTGGAACTATGATGTTGTTGCCATTACAGAGACCTGGTTGAGGGAAGGGCAGGATTGGCAGCTAAACGTTCCAGGATTTAGATGTTTCAGGCGGGATAGAGGGGGATGTAAAAGGGGAGGCGGAGTTGCGCTACTTGTTCGGGAAAATATCACAGCTGTACTGCGAGAGGACACCTCAGAGGGCAGTGAGGCTATATGGGTAGAGATCAGGAATAAGAAGGGTGCAGTCACAATGTTGGGGGTATACTACAGGCCTCCCAACAGCCAGCGGGAGATAGAGGAGCAGATAGGTAGACAGATTTTGGAAAAGAGTAAAAACAACATGGTTGTGGTGATGGGAGACTTCAACTTCCCCAATATTGACTGGGACTCACTTAGTGCCAGGGGCTTAGACGGGGCGGAGTTTGTAAGGAGCATCCAGGAGGGCTTCTTAAAACAATATGTAGACAGTCCAACTAGGGACGGGGCGGTACTGGACCTGGTATTGGGGAATGAGCCCGGCCAGGTGGTAGATGTTTCAGTAGGGGAGCATTTCGGTAACAGTGACCACAATTCAGTAAGTTTTAAAGTACTGGTGGACAAGGATAAGAGTGGTCCGAGGATGAATGTGCTAAATTGGGGGAAGGCTAATTATAACAATATTAGGCGGGAACTGAAGAACATAGATTGGGGGCGGATGTTTGAGGGCAAATCAACATCTGACATGTGGGAGGCTTTCAAGTGGCAGTTGAAAGGAATACAGGACCGGCATGTTCCTGTGAGGAAGAAGGATAAATACGGGAATTTTCGGGAACCTTGGATGACGAGTGATATTGTAGGCCTCGTCAAAAAGAAAAAGGAGGCATTTGTCAGGGCTAAAAGGCTGGGAACAGACGAAGCCTGCGTGGAATATAAGGAAAGTAGGAAGGAACTGAAGCAAGGAGTCAGGAGGGCTAGAAGGGGTCACGAAAAGTCATTGGCAAATAGGGTTAAGGAAAACCCCAAGGCTTTTTACACGTACATAAAAAGCAAGAGGGTAGCCAGGGAAAGGGTTGGCCCACTGATGGATAGGCAAGGGAATCTATGTGTGGAGCCAGAGGAAATGGGCGAGGTACTAAATGAATACTTTGCATCAGTATTCACCAAAGAGAAGGAATTGGTAGATGTTGATTCTGGAGAAGGGGGTGTAGATAGCCTGGGTCACATTGTGATCCAAAAAGATGAGGTGTTGGGTGTCTTAAAAAATATTAAGGTAGATAAGTCCCCAGGGCCTGATGGGATCTACCCCAGAATACTGAAGGAGCCTGGAGAGGAAATTGCTGAGGCATTGACATAAATCTTTGGATCCTCGCTGTCTTCAGGGGATGTCCAGGAGGACTGGAGAATAGCCAATGTTGTTCCTCTGTTTAAGAAGGGTAGCAAGGATAATCCCGGGAACTACAGGCCGGTCAGCCTTATTTCAGTGGTAGGGAAATTACTGGAGAGAATTCTTCGAGACAGAATCTACTCCCATTTGGAAGCAAATGGACGTATTAGTGAGAGGCAGCACGGTTTAGTGAAGGGGAGGTCGTGTCTCACTAACTTGATAGAGTTTTTCGAGGCGGTCACTAAGATGATTGATGTAGGTACGGCAGTAGATGTTGTCTATATGGACTTCAGTAAGGCCATTGACAAGGTCCCTCATGGTAGACTAGTACAAAAGGTGAAGTCAGACGGGATCAGGGGTGAGCTGGCAAGGTGGATACAGAACTGGCTAGGCCATAGAAGGCAGAGAGTAGCAATGGAGGGATGCTTTTCTAATTGGAGGGCTGTGACCAGTGGTGTTCCACAGGGATCAGTGTTGGGACCTTTGCTCTTTGTAGTATATATAAATGATTTGGAGGAAAATGTAACTGGTCTGATTAGTAAGTTTGCAGACGACACAAAGGTTGGTGGAATTGCGGATAGCGATGAGGACTGTCGGAGGATACAGCAGGATTTAGATTGTCTGGAGACTTGGTGGAGAGATGGCAGATGGAGTTTAATCCGGACAAATGTGAGGTAATGCATTTTGGAAGGTCTAATGCAGGTAGGGAATATACAGTGAATGGTAGAACCCTCAAGAGTATTGAAAGTCAAAGAGATCTAGGAGTACAGATCCACAGGTCATTGAAAGGGGCAACACAGGTGGAGAAGGTAGTCAAGAAGGCATACGGCATGCTTGCCTTCATTGGCCGGGGCATTGAGTATAAGAATTGGCAAGTCACGTTGCTGCTGTATAGAACCTTAGTTAGGCCACACTTGGAGTATAGTGTTCAATTCTGGTCGCCACACTACCAGAAGGATGTGGAGGCTTTAGAGAGGGTGCAGAAGAGATTTACCAGAATGTTGCCTGGTATGGAGGGCATTAGCTATGAGGAGCGATTGAATAAACTCGGTTTGCTCTCACTGGAACGAAGGAGGTTGAGGGGAGACCTGATAGAGGTATACAAAATTATGAGGGGCATAGACAGAGTGGATAGTCCGAGGCTTTTCCCCAGGGTAGAGGGGTCATTTACTAGGGGGCATAGGTTTAAGGTGAGAGGGGCAAGGTTTAAGTAGATGTACGAGGCAAGTTTTTTACGCAGAGCGTAGTGGGTGCCTGGAACTCGCTTCCGGAGGAGGTGGTGGAAGCAGGGACGATAGTGACATTTAAGGGGCATCTTGACAAATACATGAATAGGAGGGGAATAGAAGGATACGGACCCAGGAAGTGTAGAAGATTGTAGTTTAGTCGGACAGCATGGTCGGCACGGACTTGGAGGGCCGAAGGTCCTGTTCCTGTGCTGTACATTTCTTTGTTCTTTGTTCTTTATCACCTCCACTAAACACCCAAAAACACACCCTACAGAACAACATTCACACCATGTCCCCTAAACCCCCAATAACACAACATCCAGAAACATATCTTCGTCACCCCCACTAACTTCCATATAACAAGCCTCCAAAAACATTCACACCACCTATACTAATCTCTCAATAACACAAC
The DNA here is from genome assembly GCF_047496885.1 of Scyliorhinus torazame. Classification (NCBI taxonomy): domain Eukaryota; kingdom Metazoa; phylum Chordata; class Chondrichthyes; order Carcharhiniformes; family Scyliorhinidae; genus Scyliorhinus; species Scyliorhinus torazame. The sequence continues at coordinate 137,533 of NW_027308019.1, read as the reverse complement.
CTCCAGAAACACATCCACATCACCTCCACTAACTTCCCAATACACAACCTCCAGAAACACATTACTCATCACCTCCAGTAACTTCCCAATAAAACAACCTCCAGAAACACATCCTCATCACCTCCACTAACTTCGCAATAACACAACCTCCAGTATCACATTCCTCATCACCTCCAGTAACTTCCCAATAACACAACCTCCATAAACCCATCCTCATCACCTCCAGTAACTTCCCAATAATGGATATATGGATGATAATGGCATAGTGTAGGTTAGATGGCTTTTGTTTCGGTGCAACATCGTGGGCCGAAGGGCCTGTACTGCGCTGTATCGTTCTATGTACTATGTTCTATCACCACCACTAACTCCCCAACAACATAAACTGCAGAAAACTATCCACATCACCTCCACCTACCATCCAATAACACAACCTCAAGAAACACATTCAGAGCACCCCCACTAACTTCCCAATAACACAACCTCCAGAAACACATCCACAGCACCTCCACTAACTTCGCAATAACACTATCTCCAGAAACACATCCACATCGCCTCTACTAACGCCCCAGTAACACAACTTCCATTAATACATCTTAATCACCACCACTATCTTCCCAATATCACAACCTCCACAAACATATTCACATCACCTCCACTAACTTCCCAATAACAATACCTCCATAAACCCATCCTCATCACCTCCAGTAACTTCCCAATAACACAACCTCCAGAAACACATTCAGGACACCTCCACTAACTTCCCAATAACAATACCTCCATAAACCCATCCTCATCACCTCCAGTAACTTCCCAATAACACAACCTCCAGAAACACATTCAGGACACATCCACTAACTTCCCAATAACACAACCTCTGAAAACACATCCACATCACCTCCTCTAACATCCCAATATCACAACAACCAGAGACACATCCACATCGCGTCTACTAACGCCCCAATAACACAACTTCCATTAATAAATCCTCATCACCCCCACTATCCTCCCAATATCACAACATCCACAATCATATTCACAACACCTCCACTAACTCATCAATAGCAAAGCCTCCAGAAACCCATCCTCATTACCTCCACTAACTTCCCAATAACACAGCCTCCACAAACACATTCAGGACACATCCACTAACTACCCCATAACAGAATCTCCACAAACATATTCACATCACCACCACTAACTTCCCAATAACACAACCTCAAGAAACCGATCCACATCATCTTCACTCACTTCCCAATAACACAACCTCCAGAAACACATCCTCATCTCCTCCACTAGCTACCCAGTAACACAACCACCAGAAACACATTCACATCACCACTACGAACTCCCTAAGAACACAACTTCCATAAATGCATGCTCATCAGCCCCACTTTCTTGTCAATATCACAACCTCCACAAACATATACACATCACCTCCACTAACTTCCCAATAACACAACCTCCAGAAATACAATCTCGTCACCTCCATTAACTTCCCAATAACACAACCTCCAGAAGTACAATCTCATCACCTCCATTAACTTCCCAATAACACAACCTCCAGAAACCCATCCAGATCACCTCCACTAACGTCCCAATAACACAACGTCCAGAAACACATCCTCATCACCTCCACTAGCTACCCAATAACACATCCTCCGCAAACGCATCCACATCACCCCCTACAACATCCCAATAGAACAACCACCAGAAACTCATCCACATCGTCTCTACTAACTCCCCAATAACACAACTTCCATAAATGCATCCTCATCACGCTCACTGTCGTCCCAATATAACAACCACCACAAACATATTCACATCACCACCACTAACTGCCCAATAACACAACCTCTTGAAACCCATCCACAGCACCTCCACTAACTTCACAATAACACAGCCTCCACAAACACATTCAGGACACATCCACTAACTTCCCCATAACAGAATCTCCACAAACAGATTTACATCACCTCCAGTAATCTCCCAATAACACTACCTCAAGGAACCAATCCACATCACCACCACTAACTTACCAATAACACAACATCCAGGAACACATTCACTTAACCTCCACTAACCACCCAAAACCAGAAACTCCAGAAACACATTCAATTCATCTCCACTAACTTCCCAAGAACAATGGGAATGATGTCATCATTGGCTACAGGAATAGTGCCAGAGGACTGGAGGACAGCAAATGTGGTCCCTTTGTTCAAAAAGGGGAGCAGAGACAACCCCGGCAACTATAGACCGGTGAGCCTCACGTCTGTAGTGGGTAAAGTCTTGGAGGGGATTATAAGGGACAAGATTTATAATAATCTAGATAGGAATAATATGATCAGGGATAGTCAGCATGGCTTTGTGAAGGGTAGGTCATGCCTCACAAACCTTATTGAGTTCTTTGAGAAGGTGACTGAACAGGTAGACGAGGGTAGAGCAGTTGATGTGGTGTATATGGATTTCAGCAAAGGGTTTGATAAGGTTCCCCACGGTAGGCTATTGCAAAAAATACGGAGGCTGGGGTTGGAGGGTGATTTAGAGATGTGGATCAGAAATTGGCTAGCTGAAAGAAGACAGAGGGTGGTGGTTGATGGGAAATGTTCAGAATGGAGTACAGTCACAAGTGGAGTACCACAAGGATCTGTTCTGGGGCCGTTGCTGTTTGTCATTTTTATCAATGACCTAGAGGAAGGCGCAGAAGGGTGGGTGAGTACATTTGCAGACGATACTAAAGTCGGTGGTGTTGTCGATAGTGTGGAAGGATGTAGCAGGTTACAGAGGGATATAGATAAGCTGCAGAGCTGGGCTGAGAGGTGGCAAATGGAGTTTAATGTAGAGAAGTGTGAGGTGATTCACTTTGGAAGGAATAACAGGAATGCGGAATATTTGGCTAATGGTAAAGTTCTTGAAAGTGTGGATGAGCAGAGGGATCTAGGTGTCCATGTACATAGATCCCTGAAAGTTGCCACCCAGGTTGATAGGGTTGTGAAGAAGGCCTATGGAGTTGTGGCCTTTATTGGTAGAGGGATTGAGTTCCGGAGTCGGGAGGTCATGTTGCAGCTGTACAGAACTCTGGTACGGCCGCATTTGGAGTATTGCGTACAGTTCTGGTCACCGCATTATAGGAAGGACGTGGAGGCTTTGGAGCGGGTGCAGAGGAGATTTACCAGAATGTTGCCTGGTATGGAGGGAAAATCTTATGAGGAAAGGCTGACGGACTTGAGGTTGTTTTCGTTGGAGAGAAGAAGGTTAAGAGGAGACTTAATAGAGGCATACAAAATGATCAGGGGGTTGGATAGGGTGGACAGTGAGAGCCTTCTCCCGCGGATGGATATGGCTGGCACGAGGGGACATAACTTTAAACTGAGGGGTAATAGATATAGGACAGAGGTCAGAGGTAGGTTCTTTACGCAAAGAGTAGTGAGGCCGTGGAATGCCCTACCTGCGACAGTAGTGAACTCGCCAACATTGAGGGCATTTAAAAGTTTATTGGATAAATATATGGATGATAATGGCATAGTGTAGGTTAGATGGCTTTTGTTTCGGTGCAACATCGTGGGCCGAAGGGCCTGTACTGCGCTGTATTGTTCTATGTTCTATGTTCTAAAACCTCCAGGTACACATCATCATTACTTGGACTATCATCCCAATAACACAAACTTCAGCATCCCATCCTCATCACCTCCACTCACTCCCCAATACCACAACCTCCAGTAACACATCCACATCACCTCCACTAACTTTCCAATAACACAACCTCCAGAAACACACCCACATCACCTCCACTAACCTCCCAATAACACAACCTCCAGAAACACATCCTCATCACATCCACGAACTTCCCAATAACACAGCCTCCAGAAAAACATCCTCATCACCACCACTATCTACCCAATAACACAACCTCCAGAAACACCTCCTCATCACCTCCAGTAACTTCCCAATAACACAACCTCCAGAAACACCTCCTCATTACCTCCACTAACTCCCCAACAACACAACCTCCAGAAACACATCCTCGAACTTCCCAATAACACAGCCTCCAGAAAAACATCCTCATCACCACCACTATCTACCCAATAACACAACCTCCAGAAACACCTCCTCATCACCTCCAGTAACTTCCCAATAACACAACCTCCAGAAACACCTCCTCATTACCTCCACTAACTCCCCAACAACACAACCTCCAGAAACACATCCTCATCACATCCACGAACTTCCCAATAACACAGCCTCCAGAAAAACATCCTCATCACCACCACTATCTACCCAATAACACAACCTCCAGAAACACCTCCTCATCACCTCCAGTAACTTCCCAATAACACAACGTCCAGAAACACATCCTCAACACCTCCAGTAACTTCCCAATAACACAACCTCCAGAAACACATCCTCATCACCACCATTATCTACCCAATAACACATCCTCTAGAAACACATCCTCATCACCACCATTATCTTCCCAATAACACAACCTCCAGAAACACATCCTCATTACCTCCACTAACTCCCCAACAACACAACCTCCAGAAACCCATCCACATCACCTCCACTAAACACCCAAAACCACACCCTCCAGAAACACATTCACATCATGTCCACTAACCCCCCCAATAACACAACATCCAGAAACATATCTTCGTCACACCACTAACTTCAATATAACTAAGCCTCCAAAAACACATTCACACCACCTATACTAAGCTCCCAATAACACAACCTCCAGAAACACATCCACATCAGCTCCACTAACCTCCCAATAACACAACCTCCAGAAACATATCCTCATCACCTCCACTAACTCCCCAATAATACATCCCGCAGAAAACTATCTACGTCACCTCCATCAAACATCCAATAACACAACCTCCAGAAACACATTCAAAGCACCTCCCCTAACTTCCCAATAAGACAAACACGACGAACCCATCCACATCACCTCCACTAACGTCGCAGTAACACAACATCCAGAAACCTATCCACATCACCTCCACTAACTTCCCAATAACACAACCTGCAGAGAACTATACACATCACCTCCACCAAACATTCAATAACACAACCTCCAGAAACACATCCACAGCACCTCCACTAACTTCCCAATAACACAGCCTCCACAAACACATTCAGGACACATCCACTAACTTCCCACCGAAAAGAATCTTCACAAACAGATTTACATCACCTCCACTAATCTCCCAATAACACAACCTCAAGAAACCCATCCACATCACCACCACTAACTTACCAATAACACAACCTCGAGGAGCACATTCACTTAACCTCCACTAACCACCCAAAACCAGAAACTCCAGAAACACATTCAATTAATCTCCACTAACTTCCCAAGAACAAAACCTCCAGGTACACATCATCATTACTTCGACAATCATCCCAATAACACAAACTTCAGCATCCCATCCCCATCACCTCCACTCACTCCCCAATACCACAACCTCCAGAAACCATCCACATCACCTCCACTAAGCGCACAAAAACACACGGTACAGAAACCCATCCACATCACCTCCACTAAACACCTAAAACCACACCCTCCAGAAACACATTCACATCATGTCCACTAACTCCCCAATAACACAACATCCAGAAACATATCTTCGTCAAACCACTAACTTCAATATAACAAAGCCTCCAAAAACACATTCACACCACCTATACTAAGCTCCCAATAACACAACCTCCAGAAACACATCCACATCAGCTCCACTAACCTCCCAATAACACAACCTCCAGAAACACATCCACATCAGCTCCACTAACCTCCCAATAACACAACCTCCAGAAACATATCCTCATCACCTCCACGACCTCCCCAATAACACATCCTGCAGAAAACTATCTACATCACCTCCATCAAACATTCAATAACACAACCTCCAGAAACACATTCAAAGCACCTCCCCTAACTTCCCAATAAGACAAACACGACGAACCCATCCACATCACCTCCACTAACTTCGCAGTAACACAACGTCCAGAAACCTATCCACATCACCTCGACTAACTTCCTAATAACACTACATCCAGAATCACATCCTAATCACCTCCAGTAACTTCCCAATAACACAACGTCCTGAAACACATCCTCATCTCCTCCACTAAATACCCAATAGCACAACTTCCATAAATACATCCTCATCAGCCCCACAATCTTCCCAATATCACAACAGGGCAATCATATTCACATCACCTCCATTAACTTCCCAATAACACAACCTCCTGAAACCATCCACATCACCTCCACTAACTTTGCAATAACACCACCTCCAGAAACACATCCTCCTAACCTCCACTAGCATCCTAATAACACTACCTCCCGAAACACATCCTAATCACCTCCAGTAACTTCCAAATAACTAAACCTCCAGAAACCATCCACATCACCTCCACTAACTCCCCAATAACACAACCTCCAGAAACACATCCTGATCACCAACACTAATTCCACAATAACACAACCTCCAGAAACACATCCTCATCACCACCACTAACTCCCCAATAACACAACCTGCAGAAAACTATCCACATCACCTCCACCAAACATTCAATAACACAACCTCCAGAAACATATTCACATCACCTCCATTAACTTCCAAATAACACAACCTCAAGAAACCCATGCACATCACCTCCACTAACTTCCCAATAACACAACCTCCAGAAATAAAATCTCATCACCTCCAGTAACTCATCAATAGCACAACCTTTAGAAACACTTTCACAGCACCTCCACTAACTTCCAAATAACAGAGCCTCCACAAACACATTCAGGACACATCCACTAACTTCCCCATAACAGAATCTCACAAACATATTCACATCACCTCCACTAACTTCCCAATAACACAAACTCCAGAAACCCATCCACATCACCGCCACTAACTTCCCAAAAACAAAACCTCCAGATAAGCATCCTCATCACCTCCACTAACTTCCAAAAGCAGAAACTTCAGCATCCCATCCTCATCACCTCCACTAACACCCCACTAACACAACCTCCAGAAACCCATCCACATCACCGCCACTAAACACCCAAAAACGCAACCTGCAGAAACACATTCACATCATCTCCACTTACTCCCCAATTACACAGCATCCAGAAACATATCTTCGTCTCCCCCACTAACTTCCATATAACACATTCACACCACCTATACTAATCTCTCAATAACGCAACCTCCAGGAACACATCCTCATCACCAACACTAATTCCACAATAACACAACCTCCAGAAACACATCCTCATCACCACCACCAGCTCCCCAAAAACACAACCTGCAGAAAACTATCCACATCACCTCCACCAAACATTCAATAACACAACCTCCAGAAACACATCCACAGCACCTCCACTAACTTCCCAATAACACAGCCTCCACAAACACATTCAGGACACATCCACTAACTTCCCACCGAACAGAATCTTCACAAACAGATTTACATCACCTGCACTAATCTCCCAATAACACAACCTCAAGAAACCCATCCACATCACCACCACTAACTTCCCAATAACACAAGATCCAGAAACACATCCTCATCACCTCCACTAACTTCCCAACAATACAACCTCCGGAATCACATCCTCATTATCTCCGCGAACTTCCCAATAACACAAACACCAGTAACACATCCACATCACCTCCAGTAACTTCCCAATAACACAACATTCAGAAACACATCCACATCTTCTCCGCTCACTTCCCAATAACAAAGCCTCCAGGTACACATCCTCATCACCTCGACTGTCTTCCCAATAACACAAACTTCAGCATCCCATCCTCATCATCTTAACTAACTCCCCAATAACACAACGTCCAGAGACACATCCACATCACCTCCACTAACCTCCCAATAACACATCCTCCAGAAACACACCCACATCACCTCCTTTAACCTCCCAATAACACACCCTCCAGAAACACATCCACATCACCTCCACTAACTTCCCAATAACACAACCTCCAGAAACACATCCACATCACCTCCAATAATTTCCCAATCACACAACCTCCAGAAACACATCTACATCACCTTCAGTAATTTCCCAATAACACAAACTTCAATATCCCATCCTCATCACCTCCACTAACCTCCCAATAACAAAACCTCCAGAAAAACATCCTCATCACCACCACTATCTACCCAAAAACAGAAACCTCAGCATCCCATCCTCATCACCTCCACTAACCTCACAATAACACAGCCTCCAGAAACACCTCCTCATCACCTCCAGTAACTTCCCAATAACACAACCTCCAGAAACACATCCTCATCACCAAAACTATCTACCCAATAACACAACCTCCAGAAATACCTCCTGATCACCTCCAGTAACTTCCCAATTACACACCCTCCAGAAACCCATCCACATCACCTCCACTAAACACCTAAAACCACACCCTCCAGAAACACATTCACATCATGTCCACTAACTCCCCAATAACACAACATACAGAAACATATCTTCGTCAAACCACTAACTTCAATATAACAAAGCCTCCAAAAACACATTCACACCACCTATACTAAGCTCCCAATAACACAACCTCCAGAAACACATCCACATCAGCTCCACTAAACTCCTAATAACACAACCTCCAGAAACACATCCTCATCACCTCCACAAACTCCCCAATAACACAACCTGCAGAAAACTATCCACATCACCTCCATCAAACATTCAATAAAACAACCTCCAGAAACACATTCAAAGCACCTCCACTAACTTCCCAATAAGACAAACACGAGGAACCCATCCACATCACCTCCACTAACTTCCTAATAACACCACCTCCAGAATCACATCCTAATCATCTCCAGTAACTTCCCAGTAACACAACCTCCAGAACCACATCCACATCACCTCCACTCACCTCCTAATAACACTACCTCCAGAATCACATCCTAATCAGCTCCAGTAACTTCCCAATAACACAATCTCCAGAAACACATCCTCATCACCACCACTAACTCCCCAAAAACACAACCTGCAGAAAACTATCCACATGACCTCCAACAAACATTCAATAACACAACCTCCAGAAACACATCCACAGCACCTCCACTAACTTCCCAATAACACCGCCTCCACAAACACATTCAGGACACATCCACTAACTTCCCACCTAACCGAATCTTCACAAACAGATTTACATCACCTCCACTAATCTCCCGATAACACAACCTCAAGAAACCCATCCACATCACCACCACTAACTTCCCAATAACACAACCTCCAGGAACACATTCACTTAACTTCCACTAACCACCCAAAATCAGAAACGCCAGAAACACATTCAAATCAACTCCACTAACTTCCCAACAACACAACCTCCGGAATCACATCCTCATTATCTCCGCGAACTTCCCAATAACACAAACTCCAGTAACACATCCACATCACCTCCACTAACTTCCCAATAACACAACATTCAGAAACACATCCACATCACCTCCACTCACTTCCCAATAACAAAACCTCCAGGTACACATCCTCATTATCTCAACTAACTCCCCAATAACACAAACTTCAGAAACACACCCACATCACCTCCACTAACCTCCCAATAACACAACCTCCAGAAAAACATCCACATCACCTCCAATAATTTTCCAATCACACAACCACCAGAAACACATCTACATCACCTTCACTAACTTGCCAATAACACAAACTTCAGTATCCCATCCTCATCACCTCCACTAAATTCCCAATATCAAAACCTCCAGATACACATCCTCATCACCTCCACTAACTTCACAATAACAGAAACCTCAGCATCCCATCCTCATCACCTCCACTAACCTCCCAATAACACAACCTCCAGAAACACCTCCTCATCACCTCCAGTAACTTCCCAATAACACAACCTCCAGAAACACATCCTCATCACCAAAACTATCTACCCAATAACACAACCTCCAGAAACACCTCCTGATCACCTCCAGTAACTTCCCAATTACACAACCACCACAAACATATTCACATCACTTCCACCTACTCCCCAATAACACAACCTCCAGAAACCCATCCACAGCACCTCCACTAACTTCCCAATAACACAGCCTCCACAAAGACATTCAGGACACATCCACTAACTTCCCCATAACAGAATTTCCACAAACATATTCACATCACCTCCACTAACATCCAAATAACACAACCTCAAGAAACCCATCCACATCACCGCCACTAACTTCAAAATAACACAACCTCCAGAAACCCATCCACAGCACCTCCACTAACTTCCCAATAACACAGCTTCCACAAAGACATTCAGGACACATCCACTAACTTCCCCATAACAGAATCTCCACAAACATATTCCCATCACCTCCACTAACTTCCAAATAACACTACCTCCAGGAACACATCCACATCACCTCCACTAACTTCCCAATAACACAACCTCCAGAAACACATCCTCATCACCAACACTAATTCCCCAATAACACAACCTGCAGAAAACTATCCACATCACCTCACCAAACATTCAATAACACACCATCCAGAAACATATTCACATCACCTCCACAAACTTCTAAGTAACACAACCTCAAGAAACCCATGCACATCACCTCCACTAACTTCCCAATAACACAACCTCCAGAAATACAATCTCATCAGCTCCAGTAACGCATCAATAGCACAACCTCCAGAAACCCATCCACAGCACCTCCACTAACTTCCCAATAACACAGCCTCCACAAAGACATTCAGGACACAATCACTAACTTCCCCATAACAGAATCTCCACAAACATATTGACATAACCTCCACTAACATCGAAATAACACAACCTCAAGAAACCCATCCACATCACCTCCACTAAACACCCAAAAACGCAACCTCCAGAAACACATTCACATCACCGCCACTAACCTCCCAATAACACAACCTCCAGAAACCCATCCACATCACCTCCACTAACCTCTCAAAAACACAACCTCCAGAAACACATCCTCATCACCTTCACCAACCTCCCAATAACAAAACCTCCAGATACGCATCCTCATCACCTCCACTAACTTCCAAAAGTAGAAACTTCAGCATCCCATCCTCATCACCTCCACTAACTCCCCAATTACACAACATCCAGAAACATATCTTCGTCACCCCCACTAACTTCCATATAACACAACCTCCAAAAACATTCACACCACCTCTACCAATCACTCAATAACACAACCTCCAGAAACACATCCTGATCACCAACACTAATTCCACAATAACACAACCTTCAGAAACCCATCCACATCACCACCACTAACTCCCCAATAAGATAAACTGCAGAAAACTATCCACATCACCTCCACCAAACATTCAATAACACAACCTCCAGAAACACATCCACATCACCTCCCCTAACTTCCAAATAACACAACCTCAAGAAACCCATCCTCATCAACTCCACTAACTTCCCAAAAACGCAACCTCCAGAAATACATCCTCATCACCCCCACTAACTTCCCAATAACACAACCTCCAGAAACACATCCTCAACACCTTCACTAACTTCCCAATAACACAACATCCGGAAACACATCCTCATCACCTCCACTAACCTCCCAATAACAAAAGCTTCAGATACGGATCCTCATCACCTCCACTAACTTCCAAAAGCAGAAACTTCAGCATCCCATCCCCATCACCTCCACTAACTTCCCAATAACACAACCTCCAGAAACACATCCACATCACCTCCACTAACTTCCCAATAACACAACCTCCAGAAACCCATCCACATCACCTCCACTAAACACCCAAAAACGCAACCTGCAGAAACACATTCACATCATCTCCACTAACTCCCCAATTACACAACATCCAGAAACATATCTTCGTCACCCCCAGTAACTTCCATATAACACAGCCTCCAAAAACATTCCCACCACCTCTAGTAATCTCTCAATAACACAACCTCCAGAAACACATTCTCATCACCAACCCTAAATCCACAATAACACAACCTCCAGAAAGACATCCTCATCACCACCACTAACTCCCCAATAACACAATCTGCAGAAAACTATGCACATCACCTCCACCAAACATTCAATAATACAACCTCCAGAAACACATCCTCATCACCTCCACTAACTTCCCAATAACACTGCCTCCAGAAACACATCCTCCTCTCCTCCAGTAACTTCCCAATCACACTACCTCCAGAACACATCCCCATCTCCTCCACTAGCTACCCAATAACACAACCACCAGAAACACATTCACATCACCACTATGAACTCCCTAAGAACACAACTTCCATAAATACATGGTCATCAGCCCCACTATCTTCTCAATATCACAACCTCCACAAACATATTCACATCACCTCCACTAACTTCCCAATAACACAAACTTCAGTATCCCATCCTCATCACCTCCACTAACCTCCCAATAACAAAACCTCCAGATACACATCCTCATCACCTCCACTAACTTCACAATAACAGAAACCTCAGCATCCCATCCTCATCACCTCCACTAACCTCCCAATAACACAACCTCCAGAAACACCTTCTCATCACCTCCAGTAACTTCCCAATAACACAACCTCCAGAAACACATCCTCATCACCAAAACTATCTACCCAATAACACAACCTCCAGAAACACCTCCTCATCACCTCCAGTAACTTCCCAATTACACAACCACCAGAAACACATCCTCATCACCACCACTATCTACCCAATAACACAACCTCCAGAAACACCTCCTCATTACCTCCACTAACTCCCCAACAACACAACCTCCAGAAACCCATCCACATCACCTCCACTAAACACCCAAAGCCACACCCTCCAGAAACACATTCACATCATGTCCACTAACTCCCCAATAACACAACATCCAGAAACATATCTTCGTCACACCACTACCTTCAATAGAACAAAGCCTCCAAAAACACATTCACACCACCTATACGAAGCTCCCAATAACACAACCTCCAGAAACACAACCACATCACCTCCACTAACTCCCCAATAACACAACCTGCTGAAAACTATCCACATCACCTCCATCAAACATTCAATAACACAACCTCCAGAAACACATTCAAAGCACCTCCACTAACTTCCCAAGAAGACAAACACGACGAACCCATCCACATCAACTCCACTAACTTCCCAATAACACCACCTCCAGAATCACATCCTAATCATCTCCAGTAACTTCCCAGTAACACTACCTCCAGAAACCTATCCACATCACCGCCACTAACTTCCTAATAACACTACCTCCAGAATCACATCCTAATCACCTGCAGTAACTTCCCAATAACACAACCTACAGAAACACATCCTCATCTCCTCCACTAACTTCCCAATAATACAACCTCCAGAAATACATCCTCAACACCCTCAAAATCTTCCCAATATCACAACCTTCAGAATCACATCCTAATCACCTCCACTAAATTCCCAATAACACAACCACCACAAACATATTCACTTCACCTCCACCTACTCCCCAATAACACAACCTCCAGAAACCCATCCACAGCACCTCCACTAACTTCCCAATAACACAGCCTCCACAAGGACATTCAGGACACATCCACTAACTTCCCCATAACATAATTTCCACAAACATATTCACATCACCTCCACTAACATCCAAATAACACAACCTCAAGAAACCCATCCACATCACCGCCACTAACTTCAAAATAACACAACCTCCAGAAACCCATCCACAGCACCTCCACTAACTTCCCAATAACACAGCTTCCACAAACACATTCAGGACACATCCACTAACTTCCCCATAACAGAATCTCCACAAACATATTCCCATCACCTCCACTAACTTCCAAATAACACTACCTCCAGAAACCCATCCACATCACCTCCACTAACTTCCCAATAACACAACCTCCAGAAACACATCCTCATCACCAACACTAATTCCCCAATAACACAACCTACAGAAAACTATCCACATCACCTCACCAAACATTCAATAACACACCATCCAGAAACATATTCACATTACCTCCACAAACTTCTAAGTAACACAACCTCAAGAAACCCATGCACATCACCTCCACTAACTTCCCAATAACACAACCTCCAGAAATACAATCTCATCAGCTCCAGTAACGCATCAATAGCACAACCTCCAGAAACCCATCCACAGCACTTCCACTAACTTCCCAATAACACAGCCTCCACAAAGACATGCAGGACACAATCACTAACTTCCCCATAACAGAATCTCCACAAACATATTCACATAACCTCCATTAACATCGAAATAACACAACCTCAAGAAACCCATCCACATCACCTCCACTAACCTCCCAAAAACACAACCTCCAGAAACACATCCTCATCACCTTCACTAACCTCCCAATAACAAAACCTCCAGATACGCATCCTCATCACCTCCACTAACTTCCAAAAGCAGAAACTTCAGCATCCCATCCTCATCACCTCCACTAACACCCCAATAACACAACATCCAGAAACCCATCCACATCACCTCCACTAAACACCCAAAAACGCAACCTCCAGAAACACATTCACATCACCGCCACTAACCTCCCAATAACACAACCTCCAGAAACCCATCCACATCACCTCCACTAACCTCCCAAAAACACAACCTCCAGAAACACATCCTCATCACCTTCACCAACCTCCCAATAACAAAACCTCCAGATACGCATCCTCATCACCTCCACTAACTTCCAAAAGTAGAAACTTCAGCATCCCATCCTCATCACCTCCACTAACTCCCCAATTACACAACATCCAGAAACATATCTTCGTCACCCCCACTAACTTCCATATAACACAACCTCCAAAAACATTCACACCACCTCTACTAATCTCTCAATAACACAACCTCCAGAAACACATCCTCATCACCAACACTAATTCCACAATAACACAACCTTCAGAAACCCATCCACGTCACCACCACTAACTCCCCAATAAGATAAACTGCAGAAAACTATCCACATCACCTCCACCAAACATTCAATAACACAACCTCCAGAAACACATCCACATCACCTCCCCTAACTTCCAAATAATACAACCTCAAGAAACCCATCCTCATCAACTCCACTAACTTCCCAAAAACGCAACCTCCAGAAATACATCCTCATCACCTTCACTAACCTCCCATTAACACAACCTCCGGAAACACATCCTCATCACCTCCACTAACCTCCCAATAACAAAACCTTCAGATACGCATCCTCATCACCTCCACTAACTTCCAAAAGCAGAAACTTCAGCATCCCATCCTCATCACCTCCACTAACTTCCCAATAACACAACCTCCAGAAACACATCCACATCACCTCCACTAACTTCCCAATAACACAACCTCCAGAAACCCATCCACATCACCTCCACTAAACACCCAAAAACGCAACCTGCAGAAACACATTCACATCATCTCCACTAACTCCCCAATTACACAACATCCAGAAACATATCTTCGTCACCCCCAGTAACTTCCATATAACACAGCCTCCAAAAACATTACCACCACCTCTAGTAATCTCTCAATAACACAACCTCCAGAAACACATCGTCATCACCAACACTAAATCCACAATAACACAACCTCCAGAAAGACATCCTCATCACCACCACTAACTCCCCAATAACACAACCTGCAGAAAACTATGCACATCACCTCCACCAAACATTCAATAATACAACCTCCAGAAACACATCCTCATCACCTTCACCAACCTCCCAATAACAAAACCTCCAGATACGCATCCTCATCACCTCCACTAACTTCCAAAAGTAGAAACTTCAGCATCCCATCCTCATCACCTCCACTAACTCCCCAATTACACAACATCCAGAAACATATCTTCGTCACCCCCACTAACTTCCATATAACACAACCTCCAAAAACATTCACACCACCTCTACTAATCTCTCAATAACACAACCTCCAGAAACACATCCTCATCACCAACACTAATTCCACAATAACACAACCTTCAGAAACCCATCCACGTCACCACCACTAACTCCCCAATAAGATAAACTGCAGAAAACTATCCACATCACCTCCACCAAACATTCAATAACACAACCTCCAGAAACACATCCACATCACCTCCCCTAACTTCCAAATAACACAACCTCAAGAAACCCATCCTCATCAACTCCACTAACTTCCCAAAAACGCAACCTCCAGAAATACATCCTCATCACCTTCACTAACCTCCCAATAACACAACCTCCGGAAACACATCCTCATCACCTCCACTAACCTCCCAATAACAAAACCTTCAGATACGCATCCTCATCACCTCCACTAACTTCCAAAAGCAGAAACTTCAGCATCCCATCCTCATCACCTCCACTAACTTCCCAATAACACAACCTCCAGAAACCCATCCACATCACCTCCACTAAACACCCAAAAACGCAACCTGCAGAAACACATTCACATCATCTCCACTAACTCCCCAATTACACAACATCCAGAAACATATCTTCGTCACCCCCAGTAACTTCCATATAATACAGCCTCCAAAAACATTACCACCACCTCTAGTAATCTCTCAATAACACAACCTCCAGAAACACATCCTCATCACCAACACTAAATCCACAATAACACAACCTCCAGAAAGACATCCTCATCACCACCACTAACTCCCCAATAACACAACCTGCAGAAAACTATGCACATCACCTCCACCAAACATTCAATAATACAACCTCCAGAAACACATCCTCATCACCTCCACTAACTTCCCAATAACACTGCCTCCAGAAACACATCCTCCTCTCCTCCAGTAACTTCCCAATCACACTACCTCCAGAACACATCCCCATCTCCTCCACTAGCTACCCAATAACACAACCACCAGAAACACATTCACATCACCACTATGAACTCCCTAAGAACACAACTTCCATAAATACATGGTCATCAGCCCCACTATCTTCTCAATATCACAACCTCCACAAACATATTCACATCACCTCCACTAACTTCCCAATAACACAAACTTCAGTATCCCATCCTCATCACCTCCACTAACCTCCCAATAACAAAACCTCCAGATACACATCCTCATCACCTCCACTAACTTCACAATAACAGAAACCTCAGCATCCCATCCTCATCACTTCCACTAACCTCCCAATAACACAACCTCCAGAAACACCTTCTCATCACCTCCAGTAACTTCCCAATAACACAACCTCCAGAAACACATCCTCATCACCAAAACTATCTACCCAATAACACAACCTCCAGAAACACCTCCTCATCACCTCCAGTAACTTCCCAATTACACAACCTCCAGAAACACATCCTCATCACCACCACTATCTACCCAATAACACAACCTCCAGAAACACCTCCTCATTACCTCCACTAAATTCCCAATAACACAACCACCACAAACATATGCACATCACCTCCACCTACTCCCCAATAACACAACCTCCAGAAACCCATCCACAGCACCTCCACTAACTTCCCAATAACACAGCCTCCACAAAGACATTCAGAACACATCCACTAACTTCCCCATAACAGAATTTCCACGAAAATATTCACATCACCTCCACTAACACCCAAATAACACAACCTCAAGAAACCCATCCACATCACCGCCACTAACTTCAAAATAACACAACCTCCAGAAACCCATCCACAGCACCTCCACTAACTTCCCAATAACACAGCTTCCACAAACACATTCAGGACACATCCACTAACTTCCCCATAACAGAATCTCCACAAACATATTCCCATCACCTCCACTAACTTCCAAATAACACTACCTCCAGAAACCCATCCACATCACCTCCACTAACTTCCCAATAACACAACCTTCAGAAACACATCCTCATCACCAACACTAATTCCCCAATAACACAACCTGCAGAAAACTATCCACATCACCTCACCAAACATTCAATAACACACCATCCAGAAACATATTCACATCACCTCCACAAACTTCTAAGTAACACAACCTCAAGAAACCCATGCACATCACCTCCACTAACTTCCCAATAACACAACCTCCAGAAATACAATCTCATCAGCTCCAGTAACGCATCAATAGCACAACCTCCAGAAACCCATCCACAGCACCTCCACTAACTTCCCAATAACACAGCCTCCACAAAGACATTCAGGACACAATCACTAACTTCCCCATAACAGAATCTCCACAAACATATTCACATAACCTCCACTAACATCGAAATAACACAACCTCAAGAAACCCATCCACATCACCTCCACTAACCTCCCAAAATCACAACCTCCAGAAACACATCCTCATCACCTTCACTAACCTCCCAATAACAAAACCTCCAGATACGCATCCTCATCACCTCCACTAACTTCCAAAAGCAGAAACTTCAGCATCCCATCCTCATCACCTCCACTAACACCCCAATAACACAACATCCAGAAACCCATCCACATCACCTCCACTAAACACCCAAAAACGCAACCTCCAGAAACACATTCACATCACCGCCACTAACCTCCCAATAACACAACCTCCAGAAACCCATCCACATCACCTCCACTAACCTCCCAAAAACACAACCTCCAGAAACACATCCTCATCACCTTCACCAACCTCCCAATAACAAAACCTCCAGATACGCATCCTCATCACCTCCACTAACTTCCAAAAGTAGAAACTTCAGCATCCCATCCTCATCACCTCCACTAACTCCCCAATTACACAACATCCAGAAACATATCTTCGTCACCCCCACTAACTTCCATATAACACAACCTCCAAAAACATTCACACCACCTCTACTAATCTCTCAATAACACAACCTCCAGAAACACATCCTCATCACCAACACTAATTCCACAATAACACAACCTTCAGAAACCCATCCACATCACCACCACTAACTCCCCAATAAGATAAACTGCAGAAAACTATCCACATCACCTCCACCAAACATTCAATAACACAACCTCCAGAAACACATCCACATCACCTCCCCTAACTTCCAAATAACACAACCTCAAGAAACCCATCCTCATCAACTCCACTAACTTCCCAAAAACGCAACCTCCAGAAATACATCCTCATCACCTCCACTAACTTCCCAATAACACAACCTCCTGAAACACATCCTCATCACCTTCACTAACTTCCCAATAACACAACCTCCGGAAACACATCCTCATCACCTCCACTAACCTCCCAATAACAAAACCTTCAGATACGCATCCTCATCACCTCCACTAACTTCCAAAAGCAGAAACTTCAGCATCCCATCCTCATCACCTCCACTAACTCCCCAATAACACAACCTCCAGAAACACATCCACATCACCTCCACTAACTTCCCAATAACACAACCTCCAGAAACCCATCCACAGCACCTCCACTAAACACCCAAAAACGCAACCTGCAGAAACACATTCACATCATCTCCACTAACTCCCCAATTACACAACATCCAGAAACATATCTTCGTCACCCCCAGTAACTTCCATATAACACAGCCTCCAAAAACATTCCCACCACCTCTAGTAATCTCTCAATAACACAACCTCCAGAAACACATCCTCATCACCAACAGTAAAACCACAATAACACAACCTCCAGAAAGACATCCTCATCACCACCACTAACTCCCCAATAACACAACCTGCAGAAAACTATGCACATCACCTCCACCAAACAGTCAATAATACAACCTCCAGAAACACATCCTCATCACCTCCACTAACTTCCCAATAACACTGCCTCCAGAAACACATCCTCCTCTCCTCCAGTAACTTCCCAATCACACTACCTCCAGAACACATCCCCATCTCCTCCACTAGCTACCCAATAACACAACCACCAGAAACACATTCACATCACCACTATGAACTCCCTAAGAACACAACTTCCATCAATACATGGTCATCAGCCCCACTATCTTCTCAATATCACAACCTCCACAAACATATTCACATCACCTCCACTAACTTCCCAATAACACAAACTTCAGTATCCCATCCTCATCACCTCCACTAACCTCCCAATAACAAAACCTACAGATACACATCCTCATCACCTCCACTAACTTCACAATAACAGAAACCTCAGCATCCCATCCTCATCACCTCCACTAACCTCCCAATAACACAACCTCCAGAAACACCTTCTCATCACCTCCAATAACTTCCCAATAACACAACCTCCAGAAACACATCCTCATCACCAAAACTATCTACCCAATAACACAACCTCCAGAAACACCTCCTCATCACCTCCAGTAACTTCCCAATTACACAACCTCCAGAAACACATCCTCATCACCACCACTATCTACCCAATAACACAACCTCCAGAAACACCTCCTCATTACCTCCACTAACTCCCCAACAACACAACCTCCAGAAACCCATCCAAATCACCTCCACTAAACACCCAAAGCCACACCCTCCAGAAACACATTCACATCATGTCCACTAACTCCCCAATAACACAACATCCAGAAACATATATTCGTCACACCACTACCTTCAATAGAACAAAGCCTCCAAAAACACATTCACACCACCTATACTAAGCTCCCAATAACACAACCTCCAGAAACACAACCACATCACCTCCACTAACTCCCCAATAACACAACCTGCAGAAAACTATCCACATCACCTCCATCAAACATTCAATCACACAACCTCCAGAAACACATTCAAAGCCCCTCCACTAACTTCCCAATAAGGCAAACACGACGAACCCATCCACATCACCTCCACTAACCTCCCAATAACACAACCTCCAGAAACACATCCACATCACCTCCACTAACTTCCTAATAACACTACCTCCAGAATCACATCCTAATCACCTCCAGTAACTTCCCAATAACACAACCTCCAGAAACACATCCACATCACCTCCACTAACTTCCTAATAACACTACCTCCAGAATCACATCCTAATCACCTCCAGTAACTTCCCAATAACACAACCTCCAGAAACACATCCTCATCTTCTCCACTAACCTCCCAATAATGCAACCTCCAGAAATACATCCTCAACACACCCAAAATCTTCCCAATATCACAACCTTCAGAATCACATCCTAATCACCTCCACTAACTTCCCAATAACACAACCACCACAAACATATTCACATCACCTCCACCTACTCCCCAATAACACAACCTCCAGAAACCCATCCACAGCACCTCCACTAACTTCCCAATAACAAAGCTTCCAAAAACACATTCAGGACACATCCACTAACTTCCCCATAACAGAATCACAACAAACATATTCACATCGCCTCCACTAACTTCCAAATAACACAACCTCAAGAAACCCATCCACATCATCTCCACTAACTTCCCAATAATACAACCTCCAGAAACCCATCCACATCACCTCCAGAAAACACCCAAAAACGCAACCTCCAGAAACACATTCACATCACCGCCACTAACTTCCCAATAACACAACCTGCAGAAAACTATCCACAACACCTCACCAAACATTCAATAAAACACCCTCCAGAAACATATTCACATCACCTCCACAAACTTCTAAATAACACAACGTCAAGAAACCCATGCACATCACCTCCATTAACTTCCCAATAACACAACCTCCAGAAATACCATCTCATCAGCTCCAGTAACGCATCAATAGCACAACCACCAGAAACCCATCCACAGCACCTCCACTAACTTCCCAATAACACAGCCTCCACAAAGACATTCAGGACACATCCACTGACTTCCCCATAACAGGATCTCCACAAACATATTCACATCACCTCCACTAACATCCAAATAACACAACCTCAAGAAACCCATCCACATCACCGGTCACTAATTTTCCAATAACACAACCTCCAGAAACCCATCCACATCACCTCCACTAACCTCCCAAAAACACAACCTCCAGAAACACATCCTCATCACCTTCACTAACCTCCCAATAACAAAAACTCCAGATACGCATCCTCATCACCTCCACTAACTTCCAAAAGCAGAAACTTCAGCATCCCATCCTCATCACCTCCACTAACACCCCAATAACACAACCTCCAGAAACACATCCACATCAACTCCACTAAACACCCAAAAACGCAATCTCCAGAAACACATTCACATCACCGCCACTAACTTCCCAATAACACAACCTCCAGAAACCCATCCAAATCACCTCCACTAACCTCCGAAAAACACAACCTCCAGAAACACATCCTCATCACCTTCACTAACCTCCCAATAACAAAACCTCCAGTTACGCATCCTCATCACCTCCACTAACTTCCAAAAGTATAAACTGCAGCATCCCATCCTCATCACCTCCACTAACTCCCCAATTACACAACATCCAGAAACATATCTTCGTCACCCCCACTAACTTCCATATAACACAAACTCCAAAAACATTCACACCACCTCTACTAATCTCTCAATAACACAAACTCCAGAAACACATCCTCAGCACCAACACTAATTCCACAATAACATAACCTTCAGAAACCCATCCACATCACCACCACTAACTCCCCAATAAGACAAACTGCAGAAAACTATCCACATCACCTCCACCAAACATTCAATAACACAACCTCCAGAAACACATCCACATCACCTCCCCTAACTTTCAAATAACACAACCTCAAGAAACCCATCCTCATCAACTCCACTAACTTCCCAAAAACGCAACCTCCAGAAATACATCCTCATCACCTTCACTAACTTCCCAATAACACAACCTCCAGAAACACCTCCTCATCACCTCCACTAACTTCCCAATAACACAGCCTCCAGAAACACATCCTCATCACCTTCACTAACTTCCCAATAACACAACCTCCAAAAACGCATCCTCATCAAATCCACTAACCTCCCAATAACAAAACCTTCAGATAAGCATCCTCATCACCTCCACTAACTTCCAAAAGCAGAAACTTCAGCATCCCATCCTCATCACCTCCACTAACTTCCCAATAACACAACCTCCAGAAACACATCCACATCACCTCCACTAACCTCCCAATAACACAACCTCCAGAAACCCATCCACATCACCTCCACTAAACACCCAAAAACGCAACCTGCAGAAACACATTCACATCATCTCCACTAACTCCCCAATTACACAACATCCAGAAACATATCTTCGTCACCCCCAGTAACTTCCATATAACACAGCCTCCAGAATCACATCCTAATCACCTCCAGTAACTTCCCAATAACACAACCTCCAGAAACACATCCTCATCTCCTCCACTAACTTCCCAATAATACAACCTCCAGAAATAAATCCTCAACACACCCAAAATCTTCCCAGTATCACAACCTTCAGAATCACATCCTAATCACCTCCATTAACTTCCCAATAACACAACCACCACAAACATATTCACATCACCTCCACCTACTCCCTAATAACACAGCCTCCAGAAACCCATCCACAGCACCTCCACTAACTTCCCAATAACACAGCTTCCAAAAACACATTCAGGACACATCCACTAACTTCCCCATAACAGAATCTCCACAAACATATTCATATCACCTCCACTAACTTCCAAATAACACAACCTCCAGAAACCCATCCACACCATCTCCACTAACCCCAATAATACAACCTCCAGACACCCATCCACATCACCTCCACTAAACACCCAAAAACGCAACCTCTAGAAACACATTCACATCACCACCACTAACTTCCCAATAACACAACCTCCAGAAACACATTCTCCTCAGCAGCACTAATTCCACAATAACACAACCTCCAGAAACACATCCTCATCACCACCACTAGCTCCCCAATAACACAACCTGCAGAAAACTATCCACAACAACTCATCAAACATTCAATAAAACATCCACCAGAAACATATTCACATCACCTCCACAAACTTCTAAATAACACAACGTCAAGAAACCCATACACATCACCTCCACTAACTTCCCAATAACACAACCTCCAGAAATACAATCTTATCAGCTCCAGTAACGCATCAACAGCACAACCTCCAGAAACCCATCCACAGCATCTCCACTAACTTCCCAATAACACAGCCTCCACAAAGGCATTCAGGACACATCCACTAACTTCCCCACAACAGGATCTCCACAAACATATTCACATCACCTCCACTAACATCCAAATAACACAACCTCAAGAAACCCATCCACATCACCGCCACTAATTTTCCAATAACACAACCTCAAGAAACCCATCCACATCACCGCCACTAATTTTCCAATAACACAACCTCCAGAAACACATCCACATCACCTCCACTAACCTCCGAAAAACACAACCTCCAGAAACACATCCTCATCACCTTCACTAACCTCCCAATAACAAAACCTCCAGATACGCATCCTCATCACGTCCACTAACTTCCAAAAGCAGAAACTTCAGCATCCCATCCTCATCACCTCCACTAACACCCCAATAACACAACCTCCAGAAACCCATCCACATCACCTCCACTAAACACCCAAAAACGCAACCTCCAGAAACACATTCACAACACCGCCACTAACTTCCCAATAACACAACCTCCAGAAACCCATCCAAGTCACCTCCACTAACCTCCCTAAAACACAACCTCCAGAAACACAACCTCATCACCTTCACTAACCTCCCAATAACAAAACCTCCAGTTACGCATCCTCATCACCTCCACTAACTTCCAAAAGCAGAAACTTCAGCATCCCATCCTCATCACCTCCACTAACTTCCCAATAACACAACCTCCAGAAACACATCCACATCACCTCCACTAACTTCCCAATAACACAACCTCCAGAAACCCATCCACATCACCTCCACTAAACACCCAAAAACGCAACCTGCAGAAACACATTCACATCATCTCCACTAACACCCCAATTACACAACATCCAGAATCATATCTTCGTCACCCCCAGTAACTTCCATATAACACAGCCTCCAAAAACATTCCCACCATCTCTAGTAATCTCTCAATAACAACGCCTCCAGAAACACATCCTCATCACCAACACTAAATCCACAATAACACAACCTCCAGAAAGACATCCTCATCACCACCACTAACTCCCCAATAACACAACCTGCAGAAAACTATGCACATCACCTCCACCAAACATTCAATAATACAACCTCCAGAAACACATCCTCATCACCTCCACTAACTTCCCAATAACACTGCCTCCAGAAACACATCCTCCTCACCTCCAGTAACTTCCCAATCACACTACCTCCAGAAACACATCCCCATCTCCTCCACTAGCTACCAAATAACACAACCACCAGAAACACATTCACATCACCACTATGAACTCCCTAAGAACACAACTTCCATAAATACATGGTCATCAGCCCCACTATATTCTCAATATCACAACCTCCACAAACATATTCACATCACCTCCAGTAACTTCCCAATAACACAAGCTTCAGTATCCCATCCTCATCACCTCCACTAACCTCCCAATAACAAAACCTCCAGATACACATCCTCATCACCTCGACTAACTTCACAATAACAGAAACCACAGCATCCCATCCTCATCACCTCCACTATCTACCCAATAACACAACCTCCAGAAACACCTCCTCATCACCTTGAGTAACTTCCCAATTACACAACCTCCAGAAACACATCCTCATCACCACCACTATCTACCCAAAGCCACTCCCTCCAGAAACACATTCACATCATGTCCACTAACTCCCCAATAACACAACATCCAGAAACATATCTTCGTAACACCACTACCTTCAATATAACAAAGCCTCCAAAAACACATTCACACCACCTATACTAAGCTCCCAATAACACAACCTCCAGAAACACAACCACATCACCTCCACGAACTCCCCAAGAACACAACCTGCAGAAAACTATCCACATCACCTCCATCAAACATTCAATCACACAATCTCCAGAAACACGTTCAAAGCACCTCCAGTAACTTCCCAATAAGGCAAACACGACGAACCCATCCACATCACCTCCACTAACTTCCCAATAACACCACCTCCAAAATCACATCCTAATCATCTCCAGTAACTTCCCAGTAACACTACATCCAGAAACACATCCACATCACCTCCACTAACTTCCTAATAACACTACCTCCAGAATCACATCCTAATCACCTCCAGTAACTTCCCAATAACACAACCTCCAGAAACACATCCTCATCTCCTCCACTAACTTCCCAATAATACAACCTCCAGAAATACATCCTCAACACACCCAAAATCTTCCCAGTATCACAACCTTCAGAATCACATCCTAATCACCTCCACTAACTTCCCAATTACACAACCACCACAAACATATTCACATCACCTCCACCTACTCCCTAATAACACAACCTCCAGAAACCCATCCACAGCACCTCCACTAACTTACCAATAACACAGCTTCCAAATACACATTCAGGACACATCCACTAACTTTCCCATAACAGAATCTCCACAAACATATTCATATCACCTCCACTAACTTCCAAATAACACAACCTCCAGAAACCCATCCACATCATCTACACTAACCCCAATAATACAACCTCCAGAAACCCATCCACATCACCTCCACTAAACACCTAAAAACGCAACCTCCAGAAACACATTCACATCACCACCACTAACTTCCCAATAACACAACCTCCAGAAACACATTCTCCTCAGCAGCACTAATTACACAATAACACAACCTCCAGAAACACATCCTCATCACCACCACTAGCTCCCCAATAACACAACCTGCAGAAAACTATCCACAACACCTCATCAAACATTCAATAAAACACCCACCAGAAACATATTCGCATCACCTCCACAAACGTCTAAATAACACAACGTCAAGAAACCCATGCACATCACCTCCACTAACTTCCCAATAACACAACCTCCAGAAATACAATCTCATCAGCTCCAGTAACGCATCAATAGCACAACCTCCAGAAACCCATCCACAGCACCTCCACTAACTTCCCAATAACACAGCCTCCACAAAGGCATTCAGGACACATCCACTAACTTCCCCACAACAGGATCTCCACAAACATATTCACATCACCTCCACTAACATCCAAATAACACAACCTCAAGAAACCCATCCACATCACCGCCACTAATTTTCCAATAACACAACCTCCAGAAACCCATCCACATCACCTCCACTAACCTCCCAAAAACACAACCTCCAGAAACACATCCTCATCACCTTCACTAACCTCCCAATAACAAAACCTCCAGATACGCATCCTCATCACCTCCACTAACTTCCAATAGCAGAAACTTCTGCATCCCATCCTCATCACCTCCACTAACACCCCAATAACACAACCTCCAGAAACCCATCCACATCACCTCCACTAAACACCCAAAAACGCAACCTCCAGAAACACATTCACATCACCGCCACTAACTTCCCAATAACACAACCTCCAGAAACCCATCCACATCACCTCCACTAACCTCCCAAAAACACAACCTCCAGAAACACATCCTCATCACCTTCACTAACCTCCCAATAACAATACCTCCTTTTACGCATCCTCATCACCTCCACTAACTTCCAAAAGTAGAAACTTCAGCATCCCATCATCATCACCTCCACTAACTCCCCAATTACACAACATCCAGAAACATATCTTCGTCACCCCCACTAACTTACATATAACACAACCTCCAAAAACATTCACACCACCTCTACTAATCTCTTAATAACACAACCTCCAGAAACACATCCTCATCACCAACACTTATTCCACAATAACACAACCTCCAAAGACACATCCTCATCACGACTACTAACTCACCAATAAGACAAACTGCAGAAAACTATCCACATCACCTCCACCAAACATTCAATAACACAACCTCCAGAAACACATCCACATCACCTCCCCTAACTTCCAAATAACACAACCTCAAGAAACCCATCCTCATCAACTCCACTAACTTCCCAATATCACAACCACAACAATCATATTCACATCACCCCCACGAACTTCCCAATAACACAACCTCCAGAAACCCATCCACATCACCTCCACTAACTTCCCAAAAACACAACCTCAAGAAACACATCCTCATCACCTTCACTAACCTCCCAATAACAAAACCTCCAGATACGCATCCTCATCACCTCCACTAACTTCCAAAAACAGAAACTTCAGCATCCCATCCTCATCACCTCCACTAACTCCCCAATTACACAACCTACAGAAACCCAACCACATCACCTCCACTATACACCCAAAAACGCAACCTGCAGAAACACATTCACATCATCTCCACTAACTCCCCAATTACACAACATCCAGAAACATATCTTCGTCACCCCCACTAACTTCCATATAACACAGCCTCCAAAAACATTCCCACCACCTCTACTAATCTCTCAATAACACAACCTCCAGAAACACATCCTCATCACCAACACTAATTCCACAATAACACAACCTCCAGAAAGACATCCTCATCACCACTACTCACCCCCCAATAACACAACCTGCAGAAAACTATCCACATCACCTCACCAAACATTCAATAACACACCCTCAGAAACATATTCACATCACCTCCACTAACTTCTAAATAACACAACCACAAGAAACCCATGCACATCACCTCCAGTAACTTCCCAATTACACAACCTCCAGTAAGACATCCTCATCACCACCACTAACCCCCCAATAACACAACCTGCAGAAAACTATCCAAATCACCTCCACCAAACATTCAATAAGACAACCTCCAGAAACACATCCACATCACCTCCACTAACTTCCCAATATCACTGCCTCCAGAAACACATCCTCCTCACCTCCAGTAACTTCCCAATCACACTACATCCAGAAACACATCCTCATCTCCTCCACTAGCTACCCAATAACACAACCACCAGAAACACATTCACAACACCACTATGAACGCCTTAAGAACACAACTTCCAGAAACACATGGTCATCAGCCCCACTATCTTCTCAATATCATAACCTCCACAAACATAGTCACATCACCTCCAGTAACTTCCCAATAACACAAACTTCAGTATCCCATCCTCATCACCTCCACTAACCTCCCAATAACAAAACCTCCAGATACACATCCTCATCACCTCCACAATTTCACAATAACAGAAACCTCAGCATCCCATCCTCATCACCTCCACTAACCTTCCAATAACACAACCTCCAGAAACACCCCCTCATCACCTCCAGTAACTTCCCAATAACACAACCTCCAGAAACACATCCTCATCACCAAAACTATCTACCCAATAACACAACATCCAGAAACACCTCCTCATCACCTCCAGTAACTTCCCAATTACACAACCTCCAGAAACACATCCTCATCACCACCACTATATACCCAATAACACAACCTCCAGAAACACCTCCTCATTACCTCCACTAACTCCCCAACAACACAACCTCCAGAAACCCATCCACATCACCTCCACTAAACACCCAAAACCACACCCTCCAGAAACACATTCACGTCATGTCCACTAACTCCCCCATAACACAACATCCAGAAACATATCTTCGTCACACCACTAACTTCAATATAACAAAGCCTCCAAAAACACATTCACACCACCTATACTAAGCTCCCAATAACACCACCTCCAGAATCACATCCTAATCATCTCCAGTAACTTCCCAGTAACACTACCTCCAGAAACACATCCACATCACCTCCACTAACTTCCTAATAACACTACCTCCAGAATCACATTCTAATCACCTCCAGTAACTTCCCAATAACACAACCTCCAGAAACACATCCTCATCTCCTCCACTAACTTCCCAATAATACAACCTCCAGAAATACATCCTCAACACACAAAATCTTCCCAATATCACAACCTTCAGAATCACATCCTAATCACCTCCACGAACTGCCCAATAACGCAACCAGCACAAACATATTCACATCGCCTCCAGTAACTTCCAAATAAAACAACCTCCAGAAACCCATCCACATCATCTCCACTAACTTCCCAATAATACAACCTCCAGAAATCCATCCACATCACCTTCACTAACTACCCAATAACACAACCTCCAGAAACACATCCTCCTCAACAACACTAGCTCCCCAATAACACAACCTACAGAAAACTATCCACATCACCTCACCAAACATTCAATAACACACCCTCCAGAAACATATTCCCATCACCTCCACAAACTTCGAAATAACACAACCTCAAGAAACCCATGCACATCACCTCCACTAACTTCCCAATAACACAACCTCCAGAAATACAATATCATCAGCTCCAGTAAAGCATCAATAGCACAACCCCCAAAAACGCATCCACAGCACCTCCACTAACTTCCCAATAACACAGCCTCCACAAAGGCATTCAGGACACATCCACTAACTTCCCCACAACAGGATCTCCACAAACATATTCACATCACCTCCACTAACATCCAAATAACACAACCTCAAGAAACCCATCCACATAACCGCTACTAATTTTCCAATAACACAACCTCCAGAAACCCATCCAAATCACCTCCACTAACCTCCCAAAAACACAACCTCCAGAAACACATCCTCATCACTTTCACTAACCTCCCAATAACAAAACCTCCAGATACGCATCCTCATCACCTCCACTAACTTCCAATAGCAGAAACTTCAGCATCCCATCCTCATCACCTCCACTAACACCCCAATAACACAACCTCCAGAAACCCATCCACATCACCTCCACTAAACACCCAAAAACGCAACCTCCAGAAACACATTAACATCACCGCCACTAACTTCCCAATAACACAACCTCCAGAAACCCATCCACATCACCTCCACTAACCTCCCAAAAACACAACCTCCAGAAACACATCCTCATCACCTTCACTAACCTCCCAATAACAAAACCTCCTTTTACGCATCCTCATCACCTCCACTAACTTCCAAAAGTAGAAACTTCAGCATCCCATCATCATCACCTCCACTAACTCCCCAATTACACAACACCCAGAAACATATCTTCGTTACCCCCACTAACTTCCATATAACACAACCTCCAAAAACATTCACACCACCTCTACTAATCTCTTAATAACACAACCTCCAGAAACACATCCTCATCACCAACACTAATTCCACAATAACACAACCTCCAGAGACACATCCTCATCACGACCACTAACTCACCAATAAGACAAACTGCAGAAAACTATCCACATCACCTCCACCAAACATTCAATAACACAACCTCCAGAAACACATCCACATCACCTCCCCTAACTTCCAAATAACACAACCTCAAGAAACCCATCCGCATCAACTCCACTAACTTCCCAATATCACAACCACAACAATCATATTCACATCACCTCCACGAACTTCCCAAGAACACAACCTCCAGAAACCCATCCACATCACCTCCACTAACTTCCCAAAAACACAACCTCAAGAAACACATCCTCATCACCTTCACTAACCTCCCAATAACAAAACCTCCAGATACGCATCCTCATCACCTCCACTAACTTCCAAAAACAAAAACTTCAGCATCCCATCCTCATCACCTCCACTAACTCCCCAATTACACAACCTCCAGAAACCCAACCACATCACCTCCACTATACACCCAAAAACGCAACCTGCAGAAACACATTCACATCATCTCCACTAACTCCCATATTACACAACATCCAGAAACATATCTTCGTCACCCCCACTAACTTCCATATAACACAACCTCCAAAAACATTTCCACCACCTCTACTAATCTCTCAATAACACAACCTCCAGAAACACATCCTCATCACCAACACTAATTCCACAATAACACAACCTCCAGAAAGACATCCTCATCACCACCACTCACCCCCCAATAACACAACCTGCAGAAACCTATCCACATCACCTCACCAAACATTCAATAACACACCCTCCAGAAACATATTTACATCACCTCCACTAACTTCTAAATAACACAACCTCAAGAAACCCATGCACATCACCTCCAGTAACTTCCCAATTACACAACCTCCAGTAAGACATCCTCATCACCACCACTAACCCCCCAATAACACAACCTGCAGAAAACTATCCAAATCACCTCCACCAAACATTCAATAAGACAACCTCCAGAAACACATCCACATCACCTCCACTAACTTCCCAATATCACTGCCTCCAGAAACACATCCTCCTCACCTCCAGTAACTTCCCAATCACACTACATCCAGAAACACATCCTCATCTCCTCCACTAGCTACCCAATAACACAACCACCAGACACACATTCACAACACCACTATGAACGCCTTAAGAACACAACTTCCATAAACACATGGTTATCAGCCCCACTATCTTCTCAATATCATAACCTCCACAAACATAGTCACATCACCTCCAGTAACTTCCCAATAACACAAACTTCAGTATCCCATCCTCATCACCTCCACTAACCTCCCAATAACAAAACCTCCAGATACACATCCTCATCACCTCCACAATTTCACAATAACAGAAACCTCAGCATCCCATCCTCATCACCTCCACTAACCTTCCAATAACACAATCTCCAGAAACACCCCCTCATCACCTCCAGTAACTTCCCAATAACACAACCTCCAGAAACACATCCTCATCACCAAAACTATCTACCCAATAACACAACATCCAGAAACACCTCCTCATCACCTCCAGTAACTTCCCAATTACACAACCTCCAGAAACACATCCTCATCATCACCACTATATACCCAATAACACAACCTCCAGAAACACCTCCTCATTACCTCCACTAACTCCTCAACAACACAACCTCTAGAAACCCATCCACATCACCTCCACTAAACACCCAAAACCACACCCTCCAGAAACACATTCACGTCATGTCCACTAACTCCCCAATAACACAACATCCAGAAACATATATTCGTCACACCACTAACTTCAATATAACAAAGCCTCCAAAAACACATTCACACCACCTATACTAAGCTCCCAATAACACAACCTCCAGAAACACATTCAAAGCACCTCCACTAACTTCCCAATAATACAAAAACGACGAACCCATCCACATCACCTCCACTAACTTCCCAATAACACCACCTCCAGAATCACATCCTAATCATCTCCAGTAACTTCCCAGTAACACTACCTCCAGAAACACAGCCACATCACCTCCACTAACTTCCTAATAACACTACCTCCAGAATCACATTCTAATCACCTCCAGTAACTTCCCAATAACACAACCTCCAGAAACACATCCTCAACACCCAAAATCTTCCCCATATCACAACCTTCAGAATCACATTCTAATCACCTACACGAACTTCCCAATAACACAACCAGCACAAACATATTCACATCGCCTCCATTAACTTCCAAATAACACAACCTCCAGAAACCCATCCACATCATCTCCACTAACTTCCCAATAATACAACCTCCAGAAATCCATCCACATCACCTCCACTAACTACCCAATAACACAACCTCCAGAAACACATCCTCCTCAACAACACTAGCTCCCGAATAACACAACCTACAGAAAACTATCCACATCACCTCACCAAACATTCAATAACACACCCTCCAGAAACATATTCCCATCACCTCCACAAACTTCGAAATAACACAACCTCAAGAAACCCATGCACATCACCTCCACTAACTTCCCAATAACACAACCTCCAGAAATACAATCTCATAAGCTCCAGTAAAGCATCAATAGCACAACCCCCAAAAACGCATCCACAGCACCTCCACTAACTTCCCAATAACACAGCCTCCACAAAGACATTCAGGACACATCCACTAACTTCCCCATAACAGGATCTCCACAAACATATTCACATCACCTCCACTAACATCCAAATTACACAACCTCAAGAAACCAATCCACATCACCGCCACTAACTTCCCAATAACACAACCTCCAGAAACCCATCCACATCACCTCCACTAACCTCCCAAAAACACAACCTCCAGAAACACATCCTCATCACCTTCACTAACCTCCCAATAACAAAACCTCCAGATACGCATCCTCATCACCTCCACTAACTTCCAAAAGCAGAAACTTCAGCATCCCATCCTCATCACCTCCACCAGCACCCCAATAACACAACCTCCAGAAACCCATCCACATCACATCCACTAAACACCCAAAAACGCAACCTCCAGAAACACATTCACATCACCGCCACTAACTTCACAATAACACAACCTCCAGAAACCCATCCACATCACCTCCACTAACCTCCCAAAAACACAACCTCCAGAAACACATCCTCATCACCTTCACTAACCTCCCAATAACAAAACCTCCAGATACGCATCTTCATCACCTCCACTAACTTCCAAAAGTAGAAACTTCAGCATCCCATCCACATCACCTCCACTAATTCCCCAATTACACAACATCCAGAAACATATCTTCGTCACCCCCACTAACTTCCATGTAACACAACCTCCAAAAACATTCACACCACCTCTACTAATCTCTCTAATAACACAACCTCCAGAAACACATCCTCATCACCAACACTAATTCCACAATAACACAACCTCCAGAAACACATCCTCATCACCACCACTAACTCCCCAATAAGACAAACTGCAGAAAACTATCCACATCACCTCCACCAAACATTCAATAACACAACCACCAGAAACACATCCTCATCACCACCACTAACTCCCCAATAAGACAAACTGCAGAAAACTATCCACATCACCTCCACCAAACCTTCAATAACACAACATCCAGAAGCACATCCACATCACCTCCCCTAACTTCCAAATAACACAACCTCAAGAAATCCATCCTCATCAACTCCACTAACTTCCTAATATCACAACCACAACAATCATATTCACATCACCTCCACGAACTTCCCAATAACACAACCTCCAGAAAGCCATCCACATCACCTCCACTAACTTCGCAAAAACACAACCTCCGGAAACACATCCTCATCACCTTCACTAACCTCCAAATAACAAAACCTCCAGATACGCATCCTCATCACCTCCACTAACTTCCCAATAACACTGCCTCCAGAAACACATCCTCATCACCTCCAGTAACCTCCCAATCACACTACCTCCAGAAACACATCCTCATCTCCTCCACTAGCTACCCAATAACATAACCACCAGAAACACATTCACATCACCACTATGAACTCCCTAAGAACACAACTTCCATAAATACATGGTCATCAGCCCCACTATCTTCTCAATATCACAACCTCCACAAACATATTCACATCACCTCCACTAACTTCCCAATAACACAAACTCCAGAAATACAATCTCATCACCTCCAGTAACTCATCAGAGCACAACCTTCAGAAACACTTCCACAGCACATCCACTAACTTCCCCATAACAGAATCTCCACAAACATATTCACATCACCTCCACTAACTTCCCAATAACACAACCCCCACAAACATATTCACATCACCTCCACTAACTTCGCAATGACACAACCTCAAGAAAAGCATCCTCATCAACTCCACTAATCACCCAAAAACACATCTCCAGAAACACATCCACATCACCTCCAATAACTTCCCAATAACACAACCTCAAGGAACATATCCTCATCACCTTCACTAACTCCCCAAAACACAACATCGAGAATCACATCCAAAACACCTCCACTAATTTCCCAAAACCAAAACATCCAGAAACCCATCCAGATCAGCTGAATTACACAACCTCCACAAACACATTCACATCACCTCGACTAACTTCCCAACAATACATCCTCCAGAAACACAGCCTCATAAACTCCACTAACTTCCCAGTTACACAACCTCCTGAAACACATCCTCATCACCTCCAATAACTCCCCAATAACACAACCTCCAGAAACACCTCCACTAACTCCCCAAAACACAACCTCCAGAAATCCATCCACATCACGTCAACCATCTTCTCAATAACACACCATCCAGAAACAAATCCTCATACCTCCACTAACTTCCCAATAACACAACCTCCAGAAACACCTCCACTAACTCCCCAAAACACAACCTCCAGAAATCCATCCACATCACGTCAATTAACTTCTCAATAACACAACCTCCAGAAACAAATCCTCATATCTCCACTAACCTCCGAATAACACAACCTCCAGAAACACATCCACATCACCTCCACTAATTTCCCAATAACATAAACTCCAGCAACCCATTCCCATCACCCCCTTAAACTTCCCAATAACACAACCTCCAGAAACACATCCACATCACCTCCCCTAACTTCCCAATAACAGAACCTCCAGAAACCCACCCTCATCACCTCCACTAACTTCCCAATAACATATCGTCCAGAAACCCATCCACATCACAATGATCTTTAAGAACATAAGAACTAGGAGCAGGAGTAGGCCATCTGGGCCCTAGAGCCTGCTCCGCCATTCAATGAGATCATGGCTGATCTTTTGTGGACTCAGCTCCACTTTCCGGCCCGAACACCATAACCCGTCATCCTTTTATTCTTCAAAAAACTATCTATCTTTATCTTAAAAACATTTAATGAAGGAGCATCAACTGCTACACTGGGCAAGGAATTCCGTAGATTCACAACCATTTGAGTGAAGAGTTTGCTTCTAAACTCAGTCCTAAATCTACTTCCTCTTATTTCACCCTCCAGTGGAAGCAACCTGGCTGCATCTATCCAATCTATTACTTTCATAATTTTATATGTTTCTGTAAGATCCCCCCTCATCCTTCTAAATTCCAACGAGCACAGTCCCAGTCTTTTCAACCTCTCCTCGTAATCCAGCCCTTTCAGCTCTGGGATTAACCTAGTGCATCTCCTCTGCACCCCCTCCAGCGCCAGTACGTCCTTTCTCGGGTATGGAGACGAAAACTGAACACAATACTCCAGGTGTGGTCTCAATAACACCTTATACAATTGCAGCAGAACCTCCCTAGTCTTAAACTCCATCCCTCTAGCAATGAAGGAGAAAATTCCATTTGCCTTCTTAATCACCTTTTGCACCTGTAAACCGACTTTTTGCGACTCATGCACTAGCACACCCAGGTCTCTCTGCACAGCAGCATGTTTTAATATTTTAGCATTTAAATAATAATCCCTTTTGCTGTTATTCCTACCAAAATGTATGACCTCACATTTGTCAACATTGTATTCCATCTGCCAGAGTAAAGGCCTTTCACTTAACTTATCCAAATCCCTCTGCAGACTTCCAGTATCCTCGGCACTTTTTGCTTTACCACTTATCTTAGTGTCGTCTCTATACTTTGACACATTGCCCTTGGTCCCCAACTCCAAATCATCTGTGTAAACTGTGAACAGTTGTGGGCCCAACACTGATCCCTGAGAGACCACTAGCTACTGATTGCCAACCAGCGAAACACACATTAATACCCACTCTTTGCTTTCTATTAATCAACCAATCCTCTGTCCATGCTACTACTTTCCCCTTAATGCCATGCATCTTTATCTTATGCAGCAACCTTTTGTGTGGCACGAAGTTCAAAGGCTTTCTGGAAATCCAGATATACCACTTCCATTGGCTCCCCGTTATCTACCGCAGTGGTAATGCACTCAAAAAAATCCACTAATTTAGTTAGGCACGACCTGCCCTT
This sequence comes from Scyliorhinus torazame, assembly GCF_047496885.1. Lineage (NCBI taxonomy): Eukaryota > Metazoa > Chordata > Chondrichthyes > Carcharhiniformes > Scyliorhinidae > Scyliorhinus > Scyliorhinus torazame. The sequence goes on along the minus strand of NW_027308019.1, from coordinate 99,906 downwards.
TATGCACCCATGCTGCGTCTGCCCAATGGGACAATTTCCATCCAGATGCCTCGCTATTTCTTCCTTGATGATAGATTCCAGCATCTTCCCTACTACCGAAGTTAAGCTCACTGGCCTATAATTACCCGCTTTCTGCCTACCTCCTCTTTTAAACAGTGGTGTCACGTTTGCGAATTTCGAATCCGCCGGGATCACCCCAGAGTCTAGTGAATTTTGGTAAATTATCACGAGTGCATTTGCAATTTCCCGAACCATCTCTTTTAGCACTCTGGCATGCACTCCATCAGGTCCAGGAGACTTGTCTACCTTTAGCCCCATTAGCTTGCCCATCACTACCTTCTTACTGGTAACAATCATCTCAAGGTCCTCACATGTCATAGCCTCATTTCAATCAGTCACTGGCATGTTATTTGTGTCTTCCACTGCGAAGAACGACCCAAAAAACCTGTTCAGTTCCTCAGCCATTTCTTTATCTCCCTTCTCATCCTCTAAAGAGTCAATATTTACCTTACTACTCTATTTTGTTTTATATATTTGTAGAAACGTTTCCTATCTGTTTTTATATTCTGAGCAAGGTTACTCTCATAATCTATCTCACTCTTCTTTATCGCTTTTTAATAGCTTTCTGATGCTACCTAAAGATTTCCCAGTCCTCGAGTCTCCCACTGATCTTTGCTACTTTGTATGCTTTTTCCTTCAATTTGATACACTCCCTTAGTTCCTGAGATATCCATGGTCGATTTCCCCACTTTCTAACGTCCTTCCTTTTTGTTGGTATAAATCTTTGCTGAGCACTGTGAAAAATCGCTTGGAAAGTTCTCCACTGTTCCTCAACTGTTTCACCATAACGTCTTTGCTCCAAGTTTACCTCAGCGAGCTCTTCTCTCATCCCATTGCAATCTCCTTTGTTCAAGCACAAAGAACTAGTGTTTGATTTTACCTTCTCACCCTCCATCTGTATTTTAAATTCCACCGTATTGTGATCGCTCCTTCCGAGAGGATCCCTAACTATGAGATAATTAATCAATCCGATCTCATTACACAGGACCAGTTGTAGGACCGCTTGCCCCCCCCCCCCCCCCCCTCCGCCCCGTAGGTTCCATTAAATACTGTTCTAGGAAACTATCGCGGATACATTCTATAAACTCCACCTCAAGGCTGCCTTGACCGACCTGGTTAAACCAATCGAAATGTAGATTAACCCATATCTTCATGTTACAACCTGCCGCGTCGCTTACCATTTATGTTTTCACTTCCCGTTTTATTCCATTTATTATTCCTGGTCCTATTCACTGAGCTCCCCTCAGTCACTGTACCTTGCACTGTCGCTCTTTTTAATTTTTGACTATGGCTCCTCTGCCTTACAATTTCCCCCTCACTGCCTTTTTCTTCTGACCCTATTTTACTGACTTCCGACTTCCTGCATCGGTTCCCATCACCCTGCCACATTAGTTCCAACCCCCCCCCCCCCGCCACCAACAGCTCTGGCAAACACCGCCCCCCCCTTCTGGACGCAATAATACAACCTCCAGAAACACATGCATAATTACCTCCACTAACGCCCCAATAATATAACTTCCAGATACACATCCACATCACCTCCACTAACTTCACAATAACACAATCACCAGAAATACACCCTCATCACCTCCACTAACTACCCAATAACACAACCTCCTGAAGCACATCCTCATCACCTCCACTAACTTCCCAATAACACAACCTCCAGAAACCCATCCACAGCAGCTCCACTAATTTCCCAATAACACAACCTCCAGAAATCAATCATCATCACCTCCATTAACTTCCCAACAACACAATCTACATAAAGACATCCTCATCACCTCCAATAACTTCCCAATAACAGAACCTACAGAAACACATCCAGAGAACCGCCACTGTTTCCAGTAGGGACTGGTTCCAGTAGGGACTGGTTTGCACAGGGCTACATCGCTGGCTTTGAAAGCAGACCATGCAGGCCAGCAGCACGGCTGAATTCCCGTCCCAGCCTCCCCGAACAGTCGCCGTAATGGGGCGACTCGGGGCTTTCACAGTAACTTCATTTGAAGCCTACTTGTGACAATAAGCGATTTTCAATTTTCCTTTTCATTTCAATAACACAACCTCCAGAAACACATCCACAGCACCTCCACTATCTACCCAATAACAAAACCTCCAAAAACACATCCACAGCACCCCCACCAACCTCCCAATAACACAGCCTTGGTAACCACATCCTCATCACCTGCACTAAACTTCTAATAATACAATCTCAAGAAACCCAACCACAGCAACTCCACTAAATTCCCAATAACACAACCTCCAGAAACCCATCCACATCACCTCCCTTAACTTCCCAATAACACAACCTCCAGAAATACATCCACAGCACCTCCACTAACTTCCCAATAACACAACCTCCAGAAACCCATCCACAGCAGCTCCACTAATTTCCCAATAACACAACCTCCAGAAATCAATCATCATCACCTCCATTAACTTCCCAACAACACAATCTACATAAAGACATCCTCATCCCCTCCAATAACTTCCCAATAACAGAACCTACAGAAACACATCCAGAGAACCGCCACTGTTTCCAGTAGGGACTGGTTCCAGTAGGGACTGGTTTGCACAGGGCTACATCGCTGGCTTTGAAAGCAGACCAAGCAGGCCAGCAGCACGGCTCAATTCCCGTCCCAGACTCCCCGAACAGTCGCCGTAATGGGGCGACTCGGGGCTTTCACAGTAACTTCATTTGAAGCCTACTTGTGACAATAAGCGATTTTCAATTTTCCTTTTCATTTCAATAACACAACCTCCAGAAACACATCCACAGCACCTCCACTATCTACCCAATAACAAAACCTCCAAAAACACATCCACAGCACCCCCACCAACCTCCCAATAACACAGCCTTGGTAACCACATCCTCATCACCTGCACTAAACTTCTAATAATACAATCTCAAGAAACCCAACCACAGCAACTCCACTAAATTCCCAATAACACAACCTCCAGAAACCCATCCACATCACCTCCACTAACTTCCCAATAACACAACCTCCAGAAACCCATCCACAGCAGCTCCACTAATTTCCCAATAACACAACCTCCAGAAATCAATCATCATCACCTCCATTAACTTCCCAACAACACAATCTACATAAAGACATCCTCATCCCCTCCAATAACTTCCCAATAACAGAACCTACAGAAACACATCCAGAGAACCGCCACTGTTTCCAGTAGGGACTGGTTCCAGTAGGGACTGGTTTGCACAGGGCTACATCGCTGGCTTTGAAAGCAGACCAAGCAGGCCAGCAGCACGGCTCAATTCCCGTCCCAGACTCCCCGAACAGTCGCCGTAATGGGGCGACTCGGGGCTTTCACAGTAACTTCATTTGAAGCCTACTTGTGACAATAAGCGATTTTCAATTTTCCTTTTCATTTCAATAACACAACCTCCAGAAACACATCCACAGCACCTCCACTATCTACCCAATAACAAAACCTCCAAAAACACATCCACAGCACCCCCACCAACCTCCCAATAACACAGCCTTGGTAAACACATCCTCATCACCTGCACTAAACTTCTCATAATACAATCTCAAGAAACCCAACCACAGCAACTCCACTAAATTCCCAATAACACAACCTCCAGAAACCCATCCTCATCACCACCCCTAACCTCCCAATAACACAACCTCCAGAAACACATCCACAGCAACTCCACTAACTCCCTAAAAACACAACCTCCATAAAAACATCCTCATCACCTCAACTAACTTCCCAATCACACACCCTGCAGAAACCCATCCACATCACCTCCAATAACTCCCCAATAACACAACCTCCAGAAAACCCATCCTCATGACCTCCAGTAACTTCCCAATAACACAGCCTCCAGAGACACATCGTCATCACCAACATTAACTTCCCAATTAGAAAACATCGACAAACCCAACCACAACATCCCCAATAACTTCCAAATAACACAACCTCCAGAAACGCATCCACATCACCTCCACTAACTTCCCAATAACACAACCACCAGAAACCCATTCACATCACCTCTGTGTTTTGCTCTGAGTGCTGAATTTGGTGCATTTGAGTGCTGTAGTTAGAGTTTGGTGACCGAGGGAGTTAGGTGAGGAGGGAGTAAGGTGCTCCTTTCATTTTGTTTCCCATATTTCCGCAAAGAGTGAGAAGAGAGCCAGGAATTTACAGAAAGTGTAGGTGACTGGGAGCAGAGTCGGAGGGCGGAGATCTAGTTAGCCCACAGGGCAGCTATATTCTGTCAGGTAAGAGGGGATGGAGGCTAGGCCAGTTGCATGCTCCTCCTGTAGGATGTGGATGGTGAGGGATACCACCGGTGTCCCCACTGACTATACCTGCGGGAAGTGCACCCAACTTCAGCTCCTCAAAGACCGTGTTAGGGAACTGGAGCTGAAGCTGGATGAACTTCGGATCATCCGGGAGGAAGAGGGGGTGATTGAGAAGAGTTACAGGGAGGTAACTACACCCAAGGTACAGGACAAGAATAGCTGGGTTACAGTCAGGGGCAAATAAACAAACAGGCAGACAGTGCAAATACCCCTCGTGGCCGTTCCCCTTCAAAACAAGTATACCGTTTTGGATGCTGTTGGGGGGGGATGACCTACCGGGGGAAGGCCCTAGCGGCCAGGTCTCTGGCACTGAGTCTGGCTCTGGCGCTCAGAAGGGAAGGGGGGAGAATAGTAAAGCAATAGTTGTAGGAGATTCAATGGTTAGGGGAATAGATAGATGATTCTGCGGTCGCGAGCGAGACTCCCGGAAGGTATGTTGCCTCCCGGGTGCCAGGGCCAGGGATGTCTTCAGAATCCTTAAGGGGGAGGGGGAGGGAGAGCACCCAGAAGTCGTGGTGCACATTGGTACCAACGACATAGGTAGGAAAAGGGGTGTGGAGGTAATAAACAAGTTTAGGGAGTTCGGCTGGAAGTTAAAAGCCAGGACACACAGAGTTGTCATCTCTGGTTTGTTGCCGGTGCCACGTGATAGCAAGGCTAGGAATAGGGGGAGAGTGCAGCTGAACACGTGGTTGCAGGAATAGTGTAGGAGGGAGGGCTTCAGGTATTTGGATAATTGGAGCGCATTCTGGGGAAGGTGGGACCTGTACAAGCAGGACGGGTTGCATCTGAACCAGAGGGGCACCAATATCCTGGGAGGGAGGTTTGCTAGTACTCTTCGGGAGGGTTTAAACTAATTTGGCAGGGGAATGGGAACCGGATTTGTAGTACTCTTCGGGAGGGTTTAAACTAATTTGGCAGGGGAATGTGAACCGGATTTGTAGTCCAGCAACTAAGGTAGCCGATATTCAGGACGCCAAAGCATGTAGTGATGCAGTGGGGAAGGGAACACTGACAAAGGAGAGTACTTGCAGGCACGGAGATGGGGTGAGCTGTGTATACTTCAACGCAAGAAGCCTCAGGAATAAGGTGGGTGAGCTTAAGGCATGGATCGGTACTTGGGACTGCGATGTGGTGGCCATCACGGAAACTTGGATAGAAGAGGGGCAGAAATGGTTGTTTGAGGTCCCTGGTTATAGATGTTTCAATACGATTAGGGAGGGGGGTAAAAGAGGTGGGGGTGTGGCATTTTTAATTAGAGATAGAATAACAGCTGCAGAAAGGCAGTTCGAGGAGTATCACCCTACTGGGGTAGTATGGGTTGAAGTCAGAAATAGGAAAGGAGCAGTGACCTTGTTAGGAGTTTTCTATAGGCCCCCCAATAGTAACAGAGATGTGGAGGAACAGATTGGTAAATAGATTTTGGAAAGGCGCAGAAGTCACAGGGTAGTAGTCATGGGCGACTTTAACTTCCCAAATATTGAGTGGAGACTCTTTAGATCAAATAGTTTGGATGGGGTGGTGTTTGTGCAGTGTGTCCAGGAAGCTTTTCTAACACAGTATGTAGAATGTCCGACCAGAGGAGGGGCAATATTGGATTTAGTACTGGGTAATGAACCAGGGCAAGTGATAGTTTTGTTAGTGGGGGAGCATTTTGGAGATAGTGACCACAATTCTGTGACTTTCACATTAGTAATGGAGAGGGATAGGTGCGTGCAACAGGGCAAGGTTTACAATTGGGGGAAGGGTAAATTCGATGTTGTCAGACAAGAATTGAAGTGCATCAGTTGGGAACATAGGCTGTCAGGGAAAGGCACAAGTGAAATGTGGAACTTGTTCAAGGAACAGGTACTACGTGTCCTTGATATGTATGTCCCTGTCAGGCAGGGAAGAGATGGTCGAGAGAGGGAATAAGAGAGGTTGAATGTCTTGTTAAGAGGAAAAAGGAGACTTATGTAAGGCTGAGGAAACAAGGTTCAGGCAGGGCATTGGAGGGATAGAAGATAGCCAGGAGGGAACTGAAGAAAGGGATTAGGAGAACTAAGAGAGGACATGAACAATCTTTGCGGGTAGGATCAAGGAAAACCCCAAGGCCTTTTACACATATGTGAGATATATGAGAATGACTAGAGCGAGGGTAGGTCCGACCAAGGACAGTAGCGGGAGATTGTGCATTGAGTCTGAAGAGATAGGAGAGGTCTTGAACGAGTACTTTTCTTCTGTATTTACAAAGGAGAGGGGCGATATTGTTGGAGAGGACAGTGTGAAACAGATTGGTAAGCTCGAGGAAATACTTGTAAAAAGGAAGATGTGTTGGGCATTTTGAAAAACTTGAGGATAGACATGTCCCTCGGGCCTGACGGGGTATATCCAAAGATTCTATGGGAAGCAAGATATTAAATTGCAGAGCCGTTGGCAATGATCTTTTCGTCCTCACTGTCAACAGGGGTGGTACCAGGGGATTGGAGAGTGGCGAATGTCGTGCCCCTGTTCAAAAAAGGGACTAGGGATAACCCTGGGAATTATAGGCCAGTTAGTCTTACTTCGGTTGTAAGCAAAGTAATGGAAAGGGTACTGAAGGATAGGAGTTTTGAGCATCTGGAAAGACACTGCTTGATTAGGGATAGTCAGCACGGATTTGTGAGGGGTAGGTCTTGCCTCACGAGTCTTATTGAATTATTTTAGGAGGTCACCAAGCATGTGGATGAAGGTAAAGCAGTGGATGTAGTGTACATGGATTTTAGTAAGGCATTTGATAAGGTTCCCCATGGTAGGCTTCTGCAGAAAGTAACGAGGCATGGGATAGTGAGACATTTGGCCAGTTGGATAACGAACTGGCTAACCGATCGAAGTCAGAGAGTGGTGGTGGATGGCAAATATTCAGCCTGGATACCAGTTACCAGTGGAATACTGCAGGGATCAGTTCTGGGTCCTCTGCTGTTTCTGATTTTCATCAATGACTTGGATGAGGGAGTTCAAGGGTGGGTCAGTAAATTTGCTGACGATGCGAAGATTGGTGGAGTTGTGGATAGTAAGGAGGGTTGTTGTCGGCTGCAAAGAGACATAGATAGGATGCAGAGCTGGGCTGAGAAGTGGCAGATGAAGTTTAAGCCTGAAAAGTAAGAGGTTGTCAATTTTGGAAGGACAAATATGAATACGGAATACAGGGTTAACGGTAGAGTTCTTGGAAATGTGGAGGAGCAGAGAGATCTTGGGGTCTATGTTCATACATCTTTGAAAGTTGCCACTCAAGTGGATAGAGCTGTGAAGAAGGCCTATGGTGTGCTAGCGTTCATTAACAGAGGGATTGCATTTAAGAGCCGTGAGGTGATGATGCAGCTGTACAAAACTTTGGTAAGGCCACATTTGGAGTACTGTGCACAGTTTTGGTCGCCTCATTTTAGGAAGGATGTGGAAGCTTTGGAAAAGGTGCAAAGGAGATTTACCAGGTTGTTGCCTGGAATGGAGAGTAGGTCTTACGTGGAAATGTTGAGGGTGTTGGGCCTGTTCTCATTGGAACGGAGAAGGATGAGGGGCGACTTGATCGAGGTTTATAAGATGTTCAGGGGAATAGATAGAGTAGACAGTCAGAGACTTTTTCCCCGGGTGGAACAAACCATTACAAGGGGACATACGTTTAAGGTGAATGGTGGAAGATATAGGAGGGATATCAGAGGTAGGTTCTTTACCCAGAGAGTAGTGGGGGCATGGAATGCACTGCCTGTGGAAGTAGTTGAGTCGGAAACAATTAGGGACCATCTAGCAGCTATTGGATAGGTACATGGATAGCGGTAAAATTAAATAGTGTATATTTATTTGTTCTTAAGTGCAGCACGGTAGCATTGTGGATAGCACAATTGCTTCACAGCTCCAGGGTCCCAGGTTCGATTCCGGCTTGGGTCACTGTCTGTGCGGATTCTGCACGTTCTCCCCGTGTCTGCGTGGGTTTCCTCCGGGTGCTCCGGTTTCCTCCCACAGTTCAATGATGTGCAGGTTAGGTGGATTGGCCATGCTAAATTGCCCTCAGTGTCCAAAATTGCCCTTGGTGTTGGGTGGAGGTGTTGTGTTTCGGTAGGGTGCTCTTTGCAAGAGCCGGTGCAGACTCAAAGGTGCAGACTTCTGCACTGTAAATTCAATGATAATCCAGGACAAAGGTTCGGCACAACATCGTGGGCCGAAAGGCCTGTTCTCTGCTGTATTTTTCTATGTTCTATGTTCTACCTCCACTAACCCCTCAATAACACACCCTCCCGAAACACATCCACATCACCTCCACTAACCTCGAAATAACACAATCTCCAGAAACCCTACCACAGTAACCCCACTAGCTTCCCGATAGCACAACCTCCAGCATTTCACTCAAAGCACCGCCACTAACTTCCCAGTAACAAAATCTCCAGAAGCCCATTCACAGCGCCTCCACTGTGAATAACACAACCTCCAGAAACGCATCCTTATGACTTCCACTAACTTCGCAATAACACTACCTCGAGAAAACCATCCCCATCAACTCCACTAAACTCCCAATAAAACAATCTCAAGAAACCCAACCACAACACCCCCAATAACTTCCAAATAACACAACCTCCAGAAAAACACCCACAACAACTACACTAAACTCCCAATAACTCAACCTCCAGAAACACATCCTCATAACCTCCACTAACTTCCCAATAACACAACCTCCAAAAACACATCCTTATCACCTCCAGGAACTCCCCAATAACACAATCTCCCGAAACACATCCACAGCCCCTGCACTAACTTCCCAATAACACAACCTCCAAAAACACATCCACATCACTTCCACTAACTTCCCAATAACACTTCCGCCAGAAACCCATCCACATCACCTCCACTAACTCCCCAATAACACAACCTCCAAAAACACATCCACATCACTTCCACTAACTTCGCAATAACACAACCTCCAGAAACACTTCCACATGACCTCCACAAATGTACCAATAACACAACCTCCAGAAACCCATCCACATCACCTCCACTAACTCCCCAATAACACAACGTCCAGAGATCTATCCACAGCACCTCCACCGTCTTTCCAATAATATAACTGGACATGGACTGAAAATTTACTGTTTTCCCATTCGTTGTAAATGGGATAAACGTTTTGCGTGAGACTGTGGAGAATTACAATCACAGAATGAGAACATTGCTATTGAGAGCTGCAAGATTGGGAACCAATGTAGCTCAGTGAGCAGAGGGGTGGTACGTGACTGGTGTTGAGTGTGTGTTCGGATATGGACAGCAGAGATGGGGGTGAACTGTGCTTCATGAAGATTTGTAACAGCAATTGGGTGACTAGAATTTCATCATTTAATCGCAATAGTCCAATCTGGATTTGACACAGACACAGATGATGGATTATTCTGCAGCTGTGATGAGGCGATGGAAAGAGGGCAGGATTGGGAATAGAAATAACATCTGGATATAAATAATTTCAGTGTCAAAGGGAGCGCGGAGATTGTGACCGCAGTCTCCGATTTCAGCCAGAGAACGGTGTGTGGATACTGGATAGGGAGTGAGATTCGTGACTGGAACTGAAGAACATGCATTCAATCTTTCCAAGATGGAAATGATCAGAGCAATAATACATTTAAAGTAGATTATACAATGAACAACTGGATAGTGAGACTTACCAGGGACACCAACAACAGCCAGGAGGGGATAATAACCCGCCTGAATTATATAGAGTACATCTTGCATCCAATCTGGTGAAAGGAAAGGATCTCGAGCAATCCAATAAAGACCCCAGGATAAACGCCTGTCCATTGCTGTAACGTCCCAGTGGTTACTACCCAGATTCTGATCCATTGCTGTAACGTTCCTGTGGGTAGTTCCCAGAATCTGATCCATTGCTGTAACGTTCCTGTGGGTAGTTCCCAGATTCTGCTCCTTTACTGTAACGTTCCTGTGGGTAGTTCCCAGAATCTGATCCATTGCTGTAACGTTCCTGTGGGTAGTTTCCAGAATCTGATCCATTGCTGTAACGTTCCTGTGGGTAGTTCCCAGATTCTGCTCCTTTACTGTAACGTCCCTGTGGGTAGTTCAAAGATTCTGCTCCCTCCTCTCGGTTTTTTTTTTGCCGCAGATCTCTGGCAGTGTTGGAGTTGATGCTCCCGCTGACTTTTTGGGATAACACAGTGAAAGGAATCGCTTATTAATAGCAGATACACACCCTCCAGCGACACGCCTAGATCCATAGAGACGAACATTAATCATAGTCACTAAACAAACAGGCTCAGTTAACCCCTTTCAATCCAATACTTTTTATATCACAATGAAATAGAAGATTAACCATATCTGGATTGGCTGTGTGACAGTTACTGAGGGATGGAGTGTGGAAATAGTGGACACACTGACCCTGATACTCAATCCTCATTGATATCTCAGTGGTTCCAGGAGACTAGAGCATTTTCAATGTCCCATCCTGTTGAGAAAAGGAGAGAGATGGATAAACCCAGGAGTGACAGAGCAGTCACTATAATTTTAGTCACCAGGACATCTCTCTCTCTCTATCTCTCTCTGTATCTCTCCCTGTATCATTCTCTGTCACTCTCTCTCTGTCTCTGCATCTCTCTGACTCTGTATCTCTCTGTCTCTGTATCTCTGTCTCTGCATCTTTCTGTCTCTGTATCTCTCTGTCTCTGCATCTCTCTGTCTCTGCATCTCTCTGTCTCTGAATCTCTCTGTCTCTTCATCTCTCTGTCTCTTCATCTCTCTGTCTCTGAAACTCTCTTTCTCTGAATCTCTCTATCTCTTCATCTCTCTCTGTATATCTCTGTCTCTGTATCTGTATCTCTCTGTCTCTGTATCTCTCTGTCTCTGAGTCTCTCTGTCTCTGTATCTCTCTGTCTCTTAAGTCTCTGTCTCTGTATCTCTCTCTGTATCGGTCACTATCGCTCTCTTTCTGGCTTACGCGGTATCTCTCTCTGTATCTCCCTCTGTATCTCACTTTGTATTTCGCTCTATATCTCTCTCTGTATCACTCTCTGTATCTCGAAGTATGACTCACTTTATCTTTCTCTGTATCTCGCGGATTATCACTCTTTGTAGCTCTCTCTATATCTATCTCGCTATCTTTCTCTGTATGTCGCTGTCTATCACTCTCTGTATCTCTCTCTGTATCTCTCTCTGTATCTCTCTCTGTATCTCTCGCTGTACCTCTCGCTGTATCTCTCGCTGTATCTCTCTCTGCATCTCTCTCTCTGCATCTCTCTCTGCATCTCTCTCTGCATCTCTCTCTGTCTCTCTCGCTGCATCTCTCTCTGTAACTCTCTCTGTATCTCTCACTGTATCTCTCTCTCTGTATCTCTCTCTGTATCTCTCTCTGTATCTCTCTCTGTATCTCTCTCTGTACCTCTCTCTGTCTCTCTCTGTATCTCTCTCTGTATCGATCTCTCTCTCTCTCTCTGTATCTCTCTTTCTCTCTGTATCTCACTCTGTATCTCTCTATGTATGCATATCTATCTCTCTCTGTATCTCTCTCTGCATCTCTCCCTGCACCTCTCTCTGTATCTCTCTCTGTATCTCTCTCTATGTATCTCTCTCTGTATCTCTCTCTGTATCTCTCTCTGTATCTATCTCTGTATCTCTCTCTGTATCTCTCTCTGATTCTCTCTCTGCATCTCTCTCTGTGTTTCTCTCTGTAGTTCTCTCTCCCTCTGTATCTCTCTTTCTCTCTGTATCTCCGTCTGTATCTCTCTCTGTATCTCTCTCTTTATCTCTCGCTGTACCTCTCGCTGTATCTCTCGCTGTATCTCTCTCTGCATCTCTCTCTCTGCATCTCTCTCTCTGCATCTCTCTCTGCATCTCTCTCTGCATCTCTCTCTGTCTCTCTCGCTGCATCTCTCTCTGTATCTCTCTCTGTATCTCTCACTGTATCTCTCTCTCTGTATCTCTCTCTGTATCTCTCTCTGTATCTCTCTCTGTATCGATCTCTCTCTCTCTCTCTGTATCTCTCTTTCTCTCTGTATCTCACTCTGTATCTCTCTATGTATCTATGTCTATCTCTCTCTGTATCTCTCTCTGCATCTCTTCCTGTACCTCTCTCTGTATCTCTCTCTGTATCTCTCTCTGTATCTCTCTCTGTATCTCTCTCTGTATCTCTCTCTGTATCTCTCTCTGTATCTATCTCTGTATCTCTATCTGTATCTCTCTCTGATTCTCTCTCTGCATCTCTATCTGTGTTTCTCTCTGTATTTCTCTCTCCCTCTGTATTTCTCTTTCTCTCTGTATCTCCCTCTGTATCTCTCGCTGTATCTCTCTCTGTATCTCTCACTGTACCTCTCGCTGTATCTCTCGCTGTATCTCTCTCTGCATCTCTCTCTCTGCATCTCTCTCTGCATCTCTCTCTGCATCTTTCTCTGTCTCTCTCGCTGCATCTCTCTCTGTATCTCTCTCTGTATCTCTCACTGTATCTCTCTCTCTGTATCTCTCTCTGTATCTCTCTCTGTATCTCTCTCTGTATCTCTCTCTGTACCTCTCTCTGTCTCTCTCTGTATCTCTCTCTGTATCTCTCTCTGTATCTCTCTCTGTATCGATCTCTCTCTCTCTCTCTCTGTATCTCTCTTTCTCTCTGTACCTCACTCTGTATCTCTCTGTGTATCTATGTCTATCTCTCTCTGTATCTCTCTCTGCATCTCTCCCTGTACCTCTCTCTGTATCTCTCTCTGCATCTCTCTCTGTATCTCTCTCTCTGTATCTCTCTCTGTATCTCTCTCTGTATCTCTCTCTGTATCTATCTCTGTATCTCTCTCTGTATCTCTCTCTGATTCTCTCTCTGCATCTCTCTCTCTGTTTCTCTCTGTATTTCTCTCTCCCTCTGTATCTCTCTTTCTCTCTGTATCTCCCTCTGTATCTCTCTCTGTATCTCTCTCTGCATCTCTCCCTGTACCTCTCTTTGTATCTCTGTCTGTATCTCTCTCTGTATCTCTCTCTGTATCTCTCTGTCTCTGTATGTCTCTGTCTCTGCATCTCTCTGTCTCTGTGTCTCTCTGTCTTTGCATCCCTCTATCTCTGCATATCTCTGGCTCTGCATCTCTCTGTCTCTGTATCTGTGTCTCTGAATCTCTCTGTCTCTGAATCTCTCTGTCTCTGAATCTCTCTTTCTCTGAATCTCTCTATCTCTTCAACTCTCTCTCTCTCCGTATCTCTATGTCTCTGTCTCTGTATCTCTCTGTCTCTTAAGTCTCTGTCTCTGTATCTGTAACTATCGCTCTCTCTCTGGCTCACGCTGTATTTCTCTCTCTGTATCTCCCTCTATATCTCTCTTTGTATTTTGCTCAATATCTCTCTCTGTATCTCTCTATGTATCTCGAAGTATATCTCTCTCTATCTTTCTCTATATCTCGCTGATTATCACTCTTTGTAGCTATCTCTATATCTATCTCTCTATCTTTCTTTGGCTCTCTCTCTCTGTATCTCTCTCTGTATCTCTCGCTGTATCTCTCGCTGTATCTCTCTCTGCATCTCTCTCACTGCATCTCTCTCTGTCTCTCTCGCTGCATCTCCCTCTGTTTCTCAAACTGTATCTCTCTCTGTATCTCTCTCTGTACCACTCTCTGTCTCTCTCTCTGTCTCTCTCTCTGTATCTCTCTCTGTATCTCTCTCTGTATCGTTCTCTCTCTCGCTGTATCTTTCTTTCTCTCTGTATCTCTCTCTGTATCTCTCTGTGTATCTCCGTCTATCTCTCTCTGTATCTCTCTCTGGATCTTTCCCTGTACATCTCTCTGTATTTCTCTCTGTATCTATCTCTGTATCTATCTCTATGTATCTCTCTCTGTATCTCTCTCTGTATCTCTCTCCGTATCTCTCTCCGTATCGCTCTCTGTATCTCGCTCTGTATCTCTCTCTGCATCTCTCTCTGCATCTCTCTCTGTGTTTCTCTCTGTATCTCTCTACCTCCCTCTGTATATCTCTTTCTCTCTGTATCTCCCTCTGTATCTCCCTCTGTATCTCTCTCTGCATCTCTCCCTGTACCTCTCTATGTATCTCTCTCTCAGTATCTCTCTCTGTATCTCTCTCTGAATCTCTCTCTGTATCTCTCTCTGCATCTCTCTCTGCATCTCTCTCTGCGTCTCTCTCTGTATCTCTCTCTGTATCTCTCTCTCTCCCTCTGTATCTCTCTTTCTCTCTTTATCACTCTCTGCATCTCTCTCTGTATCTCTCTCTGTGTCTCTCTCAGCATCTCTCTCTGTATCTCTCTCTGTATTTCTGTCTTTCTGTCTCTGTATCTCTCTCTGCATCTCTCTCTGCATCTCTCTCCCTGTATCTGGCTCTCTGTATCTCTCTCTGTATCTCTCTCTCTCCCTCTGTATCTCTCTTTCTCTCTGTATCTCTCTCTGCATCTCTCTCTGTATCTCTCTCTGTGTCTCTCTCTGTATCTCTGTCTTTCTCTCTCTGTATCTCCCTCTGTACCTCTCTCTGCATCTCTCTCTCTGTATCTGGCTCTCTGTATCTCGCTTTGTATCTTTCTCTGTATCTCTAACTGTATCTCGCACTGCGTCTCTCTCTGTACCTCTTTGTATCTACTCTGTATCTCTTTCTCTCTGTACCTGTCTCTGTATCGCTCTCTGTATCTCTCTCTCTGCATCTCTCTCTGTATCTATCTTTGTAACTCTCTCTGTATCTCGCTCTGTATCTCTCTCTGTATCTCGCTCTGTATTTCTCTCTCTATCCCTCTCTCTCTATCTCTCTATGTATCTCTCTCTTTATCTCGCTCTGTATCTCTCTCAGCATCTCTCTCTGTATCTCTCTGTATCTCTCTCTCTGTATCTCTCTTTCTTTCTGTATCTCTTTCTGCATCTCTCTCCGTATCTATCTTTGTAACTCTCTCTTTATCTCGCTCTGTATCTCTCTCAGCATCTCTCTCTGTATCTCTCTGTATCTCTCTCTGTATCTCTGTCATTCTCTCTCTGTATCTCTCTCTGTATCTCTCTCTGCATCTCTCTCCCTGTATCTGGCTCTCTGTATCTCGCTTTGTATCTTTCTCTGTATCTCTAACTGTATCTCGCACTGCGTCTCTCTCTGTACCTCTTTGTATCTACTCTGTATCTCTTTCTCTCTGTACCTGTCTCTGTATCGCTCTCTGTATCTCTCTCTCTGCATCTCTCTCTGTATCTATCTTTGTAACTCTCTCTGTATCTCGCTCTGTATCTCTCTCTGTATCTCGCTCTGTATTTCTCTCTCTATCCCTCTCTCTCTATCTCTCTATGTATCTCTCTCTCTCTCTCTCTCTCTCTCTGTATCTCTTTCTCTCTGTACCTGACTCTGTATCGCTCTCTGTATCTCTCTCTCTGCATCTGTCTCTGTATCTCTCTCTGTATCTCTCTCTATATCTCTCTCTGCATCTCTCTCTGCGTCTCTCTCTGTGTTTCTCTCAGTATCTCTCTCTCTCCCTCTGTATCTCTCTTTCTCTCTGTATCTCCCTCTGTATCTCTCTCTGTATCTCTCTCTGCATCTCTCCCTGTACCTCTCTCTGTATCTCTCTCTGTATCTCTCTCTGCATCTCACTCTCAGTATCTCTCTCTGTATCTCACTCTCAGTATCTCTCTCTGTATCTCTCTCTGTATCTCTCTCTGCATCTCTCTCTGCATCTCACTGCGCCTCTCTCTGTATCTGTCTCTGTATCTCTCTCTCTCTCTCTCTGTATCTCTCCTTCTCTCTGTATCTCTCTCTGCATCTCTCTCTGTATCTCTCTCTGTATCTCTCTCTGTATCTCTCTCAGCATCTCTCTCTGTATCTCGCTCTGTATCTCTCTCTGTATCTCTGTCTTTCTCTCTCTGTATCTCTCTCTGTATCTCTGTCTTTCTCTCTCTGTATCTCTCTCTGTATCTCTCTCTGCATCTCTCTCCCTGTATCTGGCTCTCTGTATCTCTCTTTGTATCTTTCTCTGTATCTCTCACTGTATCTCGCACTGCGTCTCTCTCTGTACCTCTTTGTATCTCTTTCTCTCTGTACATCTCTCTGTATCGCTCTCTGTACCTCTCTCTCTGCATCTCTCTCTGTATCTATCTCTGTAACTCTCTCTGTATCTCTCTCTGTATCTCTCTCTGAATCTCTCTCTGTATCTCTCTCTCTATCCCTCTCTCTCTATCTCTCTATGTATATCTCTCTCTCTCTGTCTCTCTCTCTGTATCTCTTTCTCTCTGTATCTCTCTCTGTATCGCTCTATGTATCTCTCTCTGTATCTCTCTCGGTATCGCCCTCTGCATCTCTCTCTGCATCTGTCTCTGTATTTCTCTGTATCTCTCTCTCTGCATCTCTTTCTGCATCTCTCTCTGTATCTCTCTCTGCATCTCACTCTGTATCTCTCTCTGTATCTCTCTCTGTATCTCTGTCTTTCTCTCTGTGTATCTCTCTCTGTATCTCTCTCTGCATCTCTCTCCCTGTATCTGGCTCTCTGTATCTCGCTTTGTATCTTTCTCTGTATCTCTAACTGTATCTCGCACTGCGTCTCTCTCTGTACCTCTTTGTATCTACTCTGTATCTCTTTCTCTCTGTACCTGTCTCTGTATCGCTCTCTGTATCTCTCTCTCTGCATCTCTCTCTGTATCTATCTTTGTAACTCTCTCTGTATCTCGCTCTGTATCTCTCTCTGTATCTCTCTCTGTATCTCTCTCGCTATCCCTCTCTCTCTATCTCTCTATGTATCTCTCTCTCTCTCTCTGTCTCTCTCACTGTATCTCTTTCTCTCTGTATCTCTCTCTGTATCGCTCTATGTATCTCTCTCTGTATCTCTCTCGGTATCGCCCCCTACATCTCTCTCTGCATCTATCTCTGTATCTCTCTGCATCTCTCTCTGCATCTCTCTCTGCATCTCTCTCTGTATCTCTCTCTGCATCTCTCTCACTGTATCTCTCTCTGTATCTCTCACTGTATCTCGCTCTGTGTCTCTCTCTGTATCTCTCTGCGTATCTCTCTCTGTATCTCTCTCTACATCTCTCTCTGCCTCTCTCTCTGTATCTCTATTTCTCTCTGTATCTCTCTCTGCATCTCACTCTGTATCTCTCTGCGTATCTCTCTCTGTATCTCTCTCTGCATCTCTCTCTGCATCTCTCTCTGTATCTCTCTCTGTATCGCTCTCTGTATCTATGTCTTTCTCCCTCTGTATCTCTCTCCGTATATCTCTCTGTATCTCTCTCTGCATCTCTATCTGTATCTCTCAATGCATCTCTCTCTCTGCATCTCTCTCCCTGTATCTGGCTCTCTGTATCTCTCTTTTTATCTTTCTCTGTATCTCTCACTGGATCACGCACTGCGTCTCTCTCTGTACCTCTTTGTATCTCTCTATGTATCTCTTTCTCTCTGTACCTCTCTCTGTATCTCTCTCTGCATTTCTCTCTGCATCTCTCTCTGTGTCTCTCTCCGTATCTCTCTCTCTCTCCCTCTGTATCTATCTTTCTATCTGTATCTCTCTCTGCATCCCTCCCTGTATCTCTCTCCGTATCTCTCTCTGTATCTTTCTCTGCATCGCTCTCTGCATCTCTCTCTGTATCTCTCTCTGCATCTCTCTCCCTGTATCTGGCTCTCTGTATCTCGCTTCGTATCTTTCTCTGTATCTCTCTCTGTATCTCTATCTGTATCTCTCTCTGCATCTCTCTCTGTATCTCTCTCTGTATCTCTCTTTGCATCTCTCTCTGTATCTCTCAATGCATCTCTCTCTCGGTATCTCTCTCTCTCTATCTCTCTATGTATCTCTTTCACTCTGTATCTCTCTCTGCATCTCTCTCCCTGTATCTGGTTCTCTGTATCTCTCTTTGTATCTTTGTCTGTATCTCTCACTGGATCTCGCACTGCGTCTCTCTCTGTACCTCTTAGTATCTCTCTCTGTATCTCTTTCTCTCTGTACCTCTCTCTGTAACTCTCTCTGTATCTCGCTCTGTATCTCTCTCTGTATCCCTCTCTCTGCATCTCTCTGTGTATCTCTCTCTGTAACACTCTCTGTATCTCGCTCTGTATCTCTCTCTGTATCTCTCTCTGTTTCTCTGTCGCTATCCCTCTCTCTCTATCTCTCTATGTATCTCTCTCTCCCTGTCTCACTCTCTGTATCTCTTTCTCTCTGTATCGCTCTATGTATCTCTCTCTGTATCTCTCTCGGTATCGCCCTCTGCATCTCTCTCTGCATCTGTCTCTGTATCTCTCTCTGCATCTCTCTCTGCGTCTCTCTCTGTATCTCTCTGTATCTCTCTCTCTCCCTCTGTATCTCTCATTCTCTCTGTATCTCGTTCTGCATCTCTCTCTGTATCTCTCTCTGTATCTCTCTCTGCATCTCTCTCTGCATCTCTCTCTGTATCTCTCTCTGTACCTTTCTCTGTATCTCTGTCTTTCTCTCTGTATCTCTCTCTGTATCTCTCTCTGCATCTCTCTCCCTGTATCTGGCTCTCTGTATCTCGCTTCGTATCTTTCTCTGTATCTCTCTCTGTATCTCTATCTGTATCTCTCTCTGCATCTCTCTCTGCATCTCTCTCTGCGTCTCTCTCTGTATCTCTCTGTATCTCACTCCCTCTGTATCTCTCTTTCTCTCTGTATCTCTCTCAGTATCTCTCTCTGCATCACTCTCCCTGTATCGGGCTCTCTGTATCTCGCTTTGTGTCTTTCTCTGTATCTCTCACTGTATCTCGCACTGCGTCTCTCTCTGTACCTCTTTGTATCTCTCTCTGTATCTCTTTCTCTCTGTACCTGTCTCTGTATCTCTCTCTGTATCTCACTCTGTATCTCTCTCTGAACCTCGCTCTGTATCTCTATCTCTATCCCTCTCTCTCTATCTCTCTATGTATCTCTCTCTCTGTATCTCTTTCTCTCTGTACCTCTCTCTGTATCGCTCTCTGTATCTCTCTCTCTGCATCTCTCTCTGTATCTCTCTCTGTATCTCTCTCTGTATCTCTCTTTGCATCTCTCTCTGCATCTCTCTCTCTCTCTCTCTCTGTATCTCTCTCTGTATCTCTCTCTGTATCTCTCTCTGTATCTCTCTCTGTATCTCTCTCTGCATCTCTCTCTGTATCTCTCTGTATCTCTCTCTCTCCCTCTGTATCTCTCTTTCTCTCTGTATCTCTTTCTGCATCTCTCTCTGTATCTCTCTCTGTATCTCCCTCTGTATCTCTCTCTGTATCTCTCTCTGCATCTCTCTCTCTCTCTCTCTCTGTATCTCTCTGTGTATCTCTCTCTGTATCTCTCTCTCTCTATCTCTCTCTGTATCTCTCTCTGCATCTCTCTCTGTATCTCTCTCTGTATCTCTCTCTGTATCTCTGTCTTTCTCTCTCTGTGTCTCTCTCTGTATCTCTCTCTGCATCTCTCTCCCTGTATCTGGCTCTCTGTATCTCCCTTTGTATCCTTCTCTGTATCTCTCACTGGATCTCGCGCTGCGTCTCTCTCTGTACCTCTTTGTATCTCCCTCTGTATCTCTTTCTCTCTGTACCTCTTTGTATCTCTCTCTGTATCTCTTTCTCTCTGTATCTCTCTCTGCATCTCTCTCTGCATCTCTCTCTGTATCTCTCTCTGCATCTCTCTCTGTCTCTCTCTCTATATCTCTCTCTGTATCTCTCTCGCTCTATCTCTCTCTGTATCTCTCACTTATCTCGCACTGCGTCTCTCTCTGTACCTCTTTGTATATCTCTCTGTATCTCTTTCTCTCTGTACCTCTCTCTGTGTCGCTCTCTGTATCTCTCTCTCTGCATCTCTCTCTGTATCTATCTCTGTAACTCTCTCTGCATCTCTCTCTGTATCTCTCTCTGTATCTCTCTCTGTATCTCTGTCTTTCTCTCTCTGCATCTCTCTCTGTATCTCTCTCTGCATCTCTCTCCCTGTATCTGGCTCTCTGTATCTCCCTTTGTATCCTTCTCTGTATCTCTCACTGGATCTCGCGCTGCGTCTCTCTCTGTACCTCTTTGTATCTCCCTCTGTATCTCTTTCTCTCTGTACCTCTTTGTATCTCTCTCTGTATCTCTTTCTCTCTGTATCTCTCTCTGCATCTCTCTCTGCATCTCTCTCTGTATCTCTCTCTGCATCTCTCTCTGTCTCTCTCTCTATATCTCTCTCTGTATCTCTCTCGCTCTATCTCTCTCTGTATCTCTCACTTATCTCGCACTGCGTCTCTCTCTGTACCTCTTTGTATATCTCTCTGTATCTCTTTCTCTCTGTACCTCTCTCTGTGTCGCTCTCTGTATCTCTCTCTCTGCATCTCTCTCTGTATCTATCTCTGTAACTCTCTCTGTATCTCGCTCTGTATCTCCCTCTGTATCTCTCTCTGTGTCTCACTCTCTATCCCTCTCTCTCTATCTCTGTATCTCTCTTTCTCTCAGTATCACTCTCTGCATCTCTCTCTGTATCTCTCTCCGTATCTCTTTTCAAGTTATCCCCCGGTATAACCCATACCTTCACCGAAGATTTAATGTACTTACCACTTCGTACCATCGATCCTGGGTAAGTACGTAAAGCAGATTTTGGAATAACCACTATTTCAGGTTAAAACTTTTAAGTTATTTTATTATTATATATTTTTTCTCTTTTTAAAAGATGCACTCACTGTCTTTACAGAAAAGTACAAAGACCTTGCTTCTGGATCCTTCTGGTTGGTTGAAGGGACCTTCAGGCCCAACTTAACGATCAATCTTCTTTAAAGTCTGGTCTTCTTTAGATGTATCAGCTATTTTAGCTCGGCTGCTCTGCCCTGTCCATTTCCCATGTCCGAGCTGCCTGTGACTAGCTGCGTGTTCCTTCTCTCTATCTCTGAGTTCTGCTTCTGGATCTGGATCTGGATCTGAATCTGATAGTTCCTGCCCTGTCTCAAGGTTTATATTTGCTTTCTAACAATTAAGTTTTTTGATGTTATTGTAAAGTAACTCTTAGTTTCTTTGATTGTAAAAAGGACCTTTGATCTGAACCTTTTAATCCAATTAAGTATTCGTTTTTACATGACTTCATCTCATAGATCTGATTACATTGTTTCCTTTGTGATGTTCAAAATGCTTTGATTTCAAGAGGTGTTACTTTTAATTCCTGTAATGTTTATAGTTTTATTTTCCAATTGTGTCAGCTCAATTTTGACTTTGATTTTGGCTTTACATTAAGTTTCTCGTAGACTGATAAGTCTCCAGTTTTCTTTAATTTACCTGGTATTAGCACATTTTCACACCTAGAACCTCATCCTTTCCTTTCCAGATCCTTACTAAGTTAGTTACTTTCAATGAAGGTGTGAGCCATTGTTTTTGGCTTCATTCAAAATCCTGTTCGTCTTGTTTGCTCAGCCTGCTTGACCAAGGCTATCTGCATTTTACAATCCTCCTGGCAGCTGCTGTTAACCCTTTGTGGGATCTTTCCCTGTATCCTCTCATGTTTCTCTCAGACCAGATATTGCCAGACTTCCATGTTTCAAAGACACATCTTTCCATATTTTCAATAACACCCTGTGTTGACATTTGAAACATAACTATATCATTTGATCAATTAGCCCCCCATCTAATTGTACTGACTAACATTTATCCCCGATCTTTCTCATTTGTATGTATGTTTTGTGATTTTAAATTGTGCACCGAAATCACCTCGTAAATGTATCCATATGACAGACCAGTGTCTTTTTTCATTCTTTCCTCAAGTCCAATTACCGTGAACCATAGCCGCAGTTGCTCAGGAAGGTAACACAATAGCAAGACCCGTGTTCCACTACCTCCAAAGCATTTTACTCCCTTGGGGTAGCAGCACCGTAGAAGTCTCCTCATGTCCCTTAGAAACAGCACAGAACTCAGGAACCAAAAAGTATTTTGTCCATCACTGGCTGTTAAGTGTCTCATGTTTCTGTCATCCAAATTGCTTTCCGTTTCTCATCGGAATGGTAAATTATGATATCATGTATCAACCCTTGCTTCATTAATTTTCAGGTTCAATCAATCCTGCTTCTACCCCTGACTTCTCCCACATTAATGTCTAACATTGTCCTGAACCATGTATGTCTGCCAACCCCTGGTGTACATGAGAGAATATATTTCTGACGAACTTCCTTCAAATCCCTTTTGTCTATTATAATTTCCCTTACAACATTTGCAATACAATATGCCAACAGTATTCGCAAAACCACATCGAACTGTCATTTTTTCCAAAAAAATCTCCCTATTGTTAAATACACAGTTAAAAAAAAAATTAAGTCTTATCTTAACACATTACTCATTACCTAACCACACAAATAGACCGTGTGTTACAACTTTACATATTTGTAACTGTTTTCACAATTCCAATACTAAAAATAAAGTACAATATCGACACATCCCTTCTCGGCTTTGGAACCAATCGTCACTACATACTAAATATGGCGCGTTAACAACATCAATATTATTCGTGATGATCAATGTAGTTAAATCAAGAAAACACACTAAACTACCACTATCCCCCTCTATTAAAATATTCACTGATCAGGTTCCTTGAACGGCACACATATCCCCAATATCATACATAACAATCTCTACCAATTTACATTACATTACTTCTTTAATAACGATTACAGCTCTTCAATGCAATATTGTTTGCTGCATTGGTAATAATTTTCCCGCCGTGGCATCAAGCTACAAACATTCTTAAACTTTTATCATTTATCATATTGGGGTTCCTCGTCAGTCGCTGCTGTCTGCCGAGACCCTTAATAACTCCATCGTGTAGTACATACCCCTTGGAGACCTCAGATCATCCACCGCTAAACTCCTGAACCGCACCTATAATAAGGAAAAATGCGTTTTCCGCACAACCCGCCTAGCCATCCTTGGCTAAGTTGTGGAAACCGGATTCCTCGGGCCAGACCCCGACCGCATGCGCCCCCTCCTGGAACTACCCCTCCCCCACTGCCACAAGACCCTGAAGACATGCCTGGGGTTTTTCTCTTACTATGGTCAATAGGTCCCCAATTCTGCGGACAAGGCCCGTCCACTATTTTTGCACTGTTTTGCCCCTGACGGCTGATGCCTGCCTGGTCTACAACCGCATCAAGGCAGATATTGCCAAAGCCGCGATGCACGCTGTGGATGAGTCCATTCCGTTCCAGGTGGAGAGCGATGCGTCTGACTTTGATTTGGCCGCTACCCTCAACCAGGCGGGCAGGCCCGTGACGTTCTTCTCCCGTACCCTCCATGCCTCCGAAATTCGACACTCCTCCGTCAAAAAGGAGGCCCAAGACATTGTAGAAGCTCTGCGACATTGGAAACATTACCTGGTCGGCAGGCGATTCACTTTCCTCACTGACCAACGGTCGGTTGCCTTCAGGTTTAACAATACACAGCAGGGCAAAATTAAGAACGACAAGATTCTGCGTTGGAGGATCGAGCTCTCCACCTTCAACTATGATATCTTGATTCGATCTGTGAAGCTCAATGCGCCCCCAGATGCCCTATCCCACGGTACATGTGCCAGCGCACAAGTCGACCGACTTCGGGCCTTCCACAGTGACCTCCGTCACATGGGGGGTCATCAGTTTTTTTCACTTTATCAAGGCTCGCAACCTGCCTTACACCATCGAGGAGATCAGGACCGTAACCAGGGACTGCCAGGTCTGTGCGGTGCAAACTACACTTCTATGGGTCAGACAGAGCGCACCTGGTAAAGGCCTCTCGCCATTTTGAGCGCCTCAGCATCGACTTCAAACGGCCCCTCCACTGACCGTAACATGTACTTCCTCAACGTCATTGATGAGTACTCAGGTTCCCCTTTCGCCAGAACATGCCCTGACATGACCGCTGCCACCGTCATCAAAGCCCTGCACAGTCTTTTCATCTATTTTCGGTTCGCCACATCCATCGATAGCGATCCGGTTCCTCCTTCATGAGCGACGAGTTGTGTCAGTTCCTGCTTAGCCAGGGCATCGCCTCTAGCAGGGCGACCAGCTACAACCCCGGGGCAACAGACAGGTGGAGAGGGAGAACGCGGCGATCTGAGAGGCCGTCCTCCTGGCCCTACGGTCTAGAGGTCTCCTCGTCTCCCGCTGGCAGGAAGTCCTCCCCAATGCGCTCCACTCCATCCGGTCGCTCCTGTGCACTGCCACCAATGATATCCCTCACAAACATATGTTTGCCTTCCCCACGAAGTCCACCTCCAGGGTCGCGCTCCCGTCCTGGCTGACATTCCCAGGGCCCGTCCATCTCGGGAAGCATGCGAGGAGCCATGAATCAGATCACCTCATCGAGAAGGTCCTGCTACTCCAGGCCAACCCACCATATGCCCACGTGGCACATCATAACGGGCGACAGGACACAGTCCCCCCCCCCCCGCCCCCCGGGATCAGGTTCCCCAGCGACCATCACCACCAGCCCCGACCCTACACCGACTCCCTCCACCTCCACCCAGCTATTTCCAGATCTGGCACCCGCAGGCCCACCGGCGACCATCACCACCACCCCCGCCCATACATCGCCTCCCCCTTCTCCAATCGACTCAACTACTGGGTGAGGAAGAGGACAACACGCTCCCGGACGCGTACGTCTCGACATCGGTGCCCACATGATAGCCGGGACTGAGGCGATCACGGCGTAAGGTCAAGGCCCCCGACAGACTTAATCTTTAAGTCCACTTCACCCCCCTGGACTCTTTTTTTTTAATAGGGGTGAATGTGGTAAACCACTGTAGTGTGTAATATGTGTATTGTGGTAAACGGCTACTGTATTACATAATGTGGTAAACGACTGCCCGATGGCTCCGCCTCCCCTCGGGTTCGGTATAAAGGTGGCTGGTCTCCGCCTCTGACCCAGTTCGGGATCACAGGCCAGGAGGTGTTCTGTTTAGTCTATTATAGCTTCAGTTACGTTCACTACTCGTCTTGTGTTCATTGATGGCACATCAGGGGGGAGGGGGTTCCGACCCCAGGGGGGACCAGGGGGGACCTCCGATGTTGCCTGGCCCGCGATCGGAAGATCGGCAGTCCGGCCTCTGTGGCTGGGGGCCTCCTTTCCTGCGCTCCGGCTCCTCCAGCCCTGTGCCATGTTGCTTCGCGGCCGGTGCGTTGAAGGAGGCTACTGCGCATGGGCGCCACTGTGCATGACCTCGTTGGTGCCGGCGCAACTGCGCATGCGCGGATCCTGCGGTGCCCAGTTCGCGCCGGGTGCTGCAGCTGGAGCGGGGCCAGAATTAGACGTGGGACCGACCCCTTCACGTAAAATTTGATGGCGTTTACGATGGCGTGGACACTCGGCCGTGGGATCGGAGAATCCAGCCCCCTGTATTGATTGTCCTGAGAACATGCTTACACTTCAAACATTTTTTTTGTCGATCTGCAACAATGGTAATTACATTTGAAGTCAAGGTGTTATTCTAATAACAGAAAGAAACAGCGAATGAGGCAGTTCAGAGGAGCAGTTCAAACTGACATGCTCAGTCTATGTGGGCTGATTTAGAATATGGTTCGAGATGCCAGAAGCCGGACGGGTAGTAGAGATGGAATTGAAACATTGCCGCAGAGAAGAGAATCATCAGTTGCATTGTGCTGCAGGATGAACACGTGATGGAGGTGAAATGGGGGAAGCTGAACACCCACGTGGTTAACGCTGTAGACCCTCATTGTAATAGCTTCTGGGGGAGGGCAACAATGTGTTGAAGTGGAACGGCGGTGGTCAATATCGAATAGTAATTGCTGTAGAGATACGTCATTGGGAGTAGGCCAAGCTGCGGGTTCCTTGGAGAGCTTGAAAATGGTCCGGTGAAGGGACGAAAATGAGATGGATGTTGCATGATGAGTGGAGGAATGATAGTGGAGGTGTGGAGGTGGTTATTGAGTTGGCAGAAGATGTGGAAAAGTGGATAATGAAGGCAATGAAACGGCCTGGCTATAATTGCGTATATTCGAGTTTCAAAGGTTTGGTAGCCGTAAGGGACCTGATTAAGACATTGTTGTATGGAGAATGTGCAAGTGTGGGTGTGGACAGGGGAGTGACATTAGGAGCGGTGGAGTGGAAAGCTTTGGTCAAGCGTTTTTTGGACAGGATGGCTGATTATTTGGAGGGGCTAATAGATTACTTGAAGATATGAGACAGAGGGTGTGGATATGTCTGGAGGGTAACCGACGACGGTGATGTGCAGTGTGAAGGTATGTAGGGGGGAAGGGGTGTGACAACAGAAGGCCAAGGCGTTGAGGGTTTTTGTACAAGACCATGCTAGGACTGATTGGATAGATTGTTCTGGGGAGTGTCTGGATGACAGTGGACTATGGACTTGGGAATAGACGGAACAGAAGGATTTAAGCAGTTGGAGGTGGACGTATATAGGAGTGAGTGAATGTTGTTTGGGGAAGCAGGGTGCAGGTACAGACGGGGTGTTTAGATACATATAGAATACATAGAAGATAGGAGCAGGAAGAGAACATTTGTCCCTTCGAGCCTGCTGCGCCATTCATCACGAGCAGGCTGATCATCCAACTCAATAGCCTAATCCTGCTTTCTCCCCAGAGCCTTTGGTCCCATTCTCTCCAAGTGGTATATCCAGCCGCCACTTGAATATATTCAAAGCTTTAGCATCAGCTACTGCCTGTGGTAATGAATTCCACAGGCTCACCACTCGTTGTGTGAAGAAATGTATCCTTATGTCTGTCCGAAATGGTTTACCCTCAATCCTCAGGCTGTGACTCCTGGTTCTGGACACACACCATTGGTAACATCTTCGCTGCATCTACCCTGTCTAGTCCTGTTAGGTTTTATCAGTCTCTATGAGATCCCCCCTCATTCTTCTGAAATCCAGCGAGAACAATCCCAACCTAGTCAAACTCTCCTCACATGACAGTCCCACCATCCCTGGAATCAATCTGGTAAACCTTCGCTGCAATCCCTCGAGAGCAAAAACATCATTCCTCAGAGAAGGAGACCAAAACTGTATACAATACTCCAAGTGTGGCCTCACCAAGGCCCTGTACAATTGCAGCAACACATCCCTGCTTCTGTATTCGAAGCCTCTCGCAATGAAGACCAACATATCATTAGCCTTCTTTTTTTAAAATTTGGAGTACCCAATTCATTTTTCCAGGTAAGGGGCAATTTGGTGTGTTCAATCCACCTAACCTGCACATCTTTGGGTTGTGGGGGCGAAATCCACGCAAACACGGGGAGAATGTGCAAACTCCACACGGACAGTGACCCAGAGCCGGGATCGAACCTGGGACCTCGGCGCCATGAGACTGCAGTGCTACCACTGCGCCACCGTGCTGCCCACCATTAGCCTTCTTTCACGCCTGCTGCACAAGCATACTTGCCTTCAGCGAATGGTGCGCAGGAACACCCAGGCCCCACTGCACACTCCCCTCTCCCAACCATTCAGCTATTAATGTGCCTTTCTGTTTTTACTTCCAAAATGAATAACCTCACATTTATCCAAATTATACTGCATCTGCCATTAGTTTGTCCACTCGCCCAAACTCCAGATCTTGCTGTAGGATCCCTGCATGCTCATCACAATTCACCCTCCCACCTAATTTGGTATCCTCTGCAAACCTTGAGGTGTTACATTTTGTTCCCTCATCCAAATCATTAATATATATTGTGAATTGCTGGGGTCCCAGCACCGATCCCTGTGATATCCCACTGGTTACTGTCTGCCAACTTAAAAAGGATCTATCAACCCCTAGTCTTTGTTTCATCTCTGCCAATCAGTTTTCTATCTATCTCAATACATTTCCTCCAATCCCATGCGTTTTAATTTTGCACAATAATCTCTCATGCGGGACATTGTGAAACGCCTTGTGAAAGTCCAAATACATCACATCGACTGGCTCGCCCTTGTCAACTGTACTGGTGACCTCTTCAAAAATTAAACAGATTTATCAAGCATGACTTTCCCTTCATAACTCCATGCTGAGTCTCACTGATATTGACACTGTCTGCGAAATGTTCTGCTATTAAGTCCTTGATAATGGATTCAAGCATTTTCTCCACTACCGATGTTAGGCTGACTGGTCTATACTTCCCTGCTTTCTCTCTACCTCCCTTTTTGAATGTGGGAGAGACGTGAGCTGCCCTCCAATCTGCAGGACAGTTCCAGAGTTTATAGAATCCCGGAAGATGACCACCAATGATCCACTGTTTCCAGAGCCACCTCTTTAAGCACTCCGGGATGCAGATTCTCAGGCCCTGGGCATTTATCCGCATTCAATTCCATCAGTTTTCCCAGCACCATTTCTCTACTAATGTTTATGTCCCTCAGTTCTTCCTCATCCTAAACCTTTGATTCTCCAACATTTCTGGGATCTGATTTGTGCCCTCATTTGTGAATATAGGACCAAATTATGTATTCAATTGCTGAGCTATTTCTTTGTCCCTGATTATGCATTCCCCTGTTTCTGTCTGTAGTGGGCCCGCATTTCATTTTACCAATCTCTTTCTCTTCGCGTATCTGTCGAAATCTTAAGCGCCAGTCTTTATGTTCTCTTCTAGCTTCCTTTCCTATTGTACTTTCCCCTTCTTCATCAATCCCTTCGTCCTTCTTTGCTGAATTCTAAACTGCTCCCAATCCTCAGCCCTATTATTTTTCTTGGCCGATCTGTATGCTTCTTCCTTGTCTCGTATGCGATTTATAATTTCCTTTGTAAGCCATGGATTGGCCCTCTTACCCTCTTTCCTTTTGTGCCAGACAGGAATGAACAGTTGCTGTAGTTTCTCCAAGCGTTTCTTGAATGTTTGCCATTGTCTATCCACTGTTATCCTTTAACGAAACTCTCCCCAATCCATCAAGGCCGACTCACGGCTCATATCCTCATAGTTCCCTTTATTCTGATTCAGCACGCTAGTCTCCGAATCAACTATATATGACACCCCCTAATGTTTTTTGTCCCTTGGTATTTCTCAGCTCATACAGATTCCACATTGTCAGAGCTATATCCTTTCTCACTATTGTGTTAATTTACTCTTAAACCAGCAGTGCCACGCCAGGTCCTTTTCTTTTATACCTGTTCTTCCTAAATACTGAGAACTCTGGGACATTCAGTTCCCATCCGTGTTCACACTGCAGCCATATCTCCGTAGTCCCAATTATATCATGCGCATTGATATAGTTCTGCACGATTCTTCATCCACTTTATTGCAAATGCTCCGTGCATTAAGGCACAGAGCTTCAAAGTTGGTATTTTTCACAATGTTTTTCTTGCTCCCAATATTTTTCTCCACTGCCCTGTTTGAATTTTGGCCTCTGTTTCTCCACCTATCACTTTTCTTATTCATTTTTCTAACTTTTGCTTTTGCCCTTGTTCCTTCGTTCTCTGTCTCCTTGCATAGGTTCCCATCCCCCTGGCATATTAGTTTAAACCGTCCCCCACCGGTCTCGGAAATACCCCCCCCCCCCCACTCACACTCACCAGACATCAATTTCAGCCCTGCCCAGGTTTAACCGGTCCAGTTTGTGCAGGTCCCACCTCCACCAGAACAGGTCCCAATTCGCCAGGAATCTGAAACCATCCTCCTGACACCATCTCTTCAGCCACGTATTCACCCTCTGTATCCTGTCATTTCTACTCTGACTCGCACGTAGCACCGGGAGTTATCCTGAGATCACTACCTTTGAGGTCCAATCTATTTGTGGAATGATCCAGAGCCATAGGGAGAAGCCATAGGAAGAGGGATCTGTTCCTGGAATGATCCAGAACAACAGGGAGAGTCTGGGGCAGTGGGATCTGTTTGTAGAATTATCCAGGGCATTAGGGAGAGGCTGGGGCAGTGGGATCTGTTCGTGCAATTATCCACGGCATTAGGGATAGGTTGGGGCAGTGAGATCTGTTTGTGGAATGATCCAGGACATTAGGGAGAGGCTGGGGCAGTGGGATATGTTTGAGGAATGATCCAGAACAACAGAGAGATGCTGGGCAGTGGGATCTGTTTCTGTAATGATCCAGTACAATAGGGAGAGTCTGGGCAGTGGGATCTGTTTGTGATATTATCCAGGGCAATCGGGAGAGCCTGGGGCAGTGGGATATGTTTGTGGAATGATCCAGAACAATAGAGAGAGGCTCGGGCAGTGAGATCTGTTTGTTGAATGATCCAGGACCAAAGAGAGAGGCTGGGGCAGTGGGATCTGTTTGTGGAATTAACCAGGACATTGGGAAGAGTCTGGGCAGTGGGATCTGTTTGTGGAATGATCCAGGACAATAGGGAGAGTCTGGGGCAGTGGGATCTGTTTGTGGAATAATCCAGGACAATAGGGAGAGGCTGGGGCAGTGGGATCTGTTTGTGGAATGATCCAGTACAATAGGGAGAGTCTGGGGCAGTGGCACCTGTTGGTGGAATGATGCAGTACAACAGAGAGAGGCTGGGGCAGTGGGATCTGTTTGTGGAATGATCCAGGACAATAGGGAGAGGCTGGGGCAGTGGGACCTGTTTGTGCAATGATTCAGGACATTAGGGAGACGCTGGGGCAGTGGGACCTGTTTGTGGAATGATCCAGTACAATAGAGAGAGGCTCGGGCAGTGACATCTGTTTGTTGAATGATCCAGGACCATAGAGAGAGGCTGGGGCAGTGGGATCTGTTTGTGGAATTAACCAGGACATTAGGCAAAGGCTAGCGCAGTGGGATCTGTTTGTGGAATGATCCAGTACAATAGGGAGAGTCTGGGCAGTGGGATCTGTTTGTGGAATTAACCAGTACAATAGGGAGAGTCTGGGGCAGTGGGGCCTGTTTGTGGAATGATGCAGTACAATAGGGGGAGTCTGGGGCAGTGGGACGTGTTTGTGGAATGATCCAGGACAATAGGGAGAGGCTGGGGCAGTGGGACCTGTTTGTGGAATGATGCAGTACAATAGGGGGAGTCTGGGGCAGTGGGATCTGTTTGTGGAATGATCCAGGACATTAGGGAGACGCTGGGGCAGTGGGATCTGTTTGTGGAATGATCCAGTACAATAGGGATAGTCTGGGGCAGTGGGACTTGTTTGTGGAATGATCCAGTTCAATAGGGAGAGTCTGGGGCAGTGGGATCTATTTGTGGAACGATTCAGGACAATAGGGGGAGGCTGGAGAAGTGGGATCAGTTTGTGGAATGGTCCAGGGCAACAGGGAGAGGCTGGGGGAGTGGGATTAGTTTGGGGATTGACACTGGGCTACGGGGAGGGTGGGGCAGGGGGATTAGTTTGGGGAAAGGGACAGGGCTATGGGGAGAGAGTGGGGCAGTGGGATTAGTTTGGGGCTTGACACAGGGCTATGGGGAGAGTGGGGCAGTGGGAAAAGTCTGGAGATTCATACAGGACAATGGAGGGGGGGAGTAGGGCAGCGTGATTAGTTTGTGGACTGATACAGGACGATGGGGAGGGAGTCGAGCAGTGGGTTTAAATTGCGGCATGATGCATGGCTTTTGGGAGTGAGCCGAGCAGTGGATTTAGTTTAGGGATTGATACAGGGCTATGGGGGAGCACGCGACAGTAGGATTAGTTTGTGGATTGATACCGGGCTATGGGAAGGGAGTCGAGCAATGGGATTAGTTTGGGGATTGATACAGGTCAATGAAGAGGGAGCGGGGCAGTGGAATTAGTTTGGGGATTGATACAGGGTTATGGGGAGAGAGTGGGACAGCGGAATTAGTTTGGGATTGATACAGGGCTATGGGGAGAGAGCAGGGCAGTGGGATTAGTTTGGGGATTGATACACGGCCATGGGGAGGGAGTCGAGCAGTGGCTTTAGTTTGGGGATTGATACAGGTCAATGGGGAGCGAGTCATGCAGTGGGACTAGTTTGTGGAGTGATACATCGCTATGGAGAGGGAGTCGAGCAGTGGGTTTAGATTGCAGATTGATACTGGTCTATTGGGGAGAGTTGGGCAGTGGGATTTGTTTGTGGATTGATACAGGGCTATGAGGAGAGGGTGGGGCAGTGGGATTAGTTTGGGATTGATACAGGGCTATGGGGAGAGAGCGGGGCAGTGGGATTAGTTTGGGATTGATACAGGGCTATGGGGAGAGAGCGGGGCAGTGGGATTAGTTTGAGGATTGACACAGGGCTATAAGGAGAGAGTTGGGCAGTGACATTAGTTTGTGGATTGATCCAGGGCTATGGAGAGAGAGCGGGGCAGTGGGATTAGTTTGTGGATTGATCCAGGGCTATGGAGAGAGAGCGGGGCAGTGGGATTAATTTGTGGATTGATCCAGGTCTATGGAGAGAGCGGGGCAGTGGGTTTAGTTTGTGGATTGATACAGGGGTATGGGGAGAGAGTGGGGCAGTGGGATTAGTTTGAGATTGTTACAGGGCTATGGGGAGAGAGTGGGGCAGTGGGATTAGTTTGGAATTGTTACAGGGCTATGGGGAGAGAGTGGGACAGTGGGGTTAGTTTGGGATTGATACAGGGCTATGGGGAGAGAGCGGGGCAGTGGGATTAGTTTGAGGATTGACACAGGGCTATATGGAGAGAGTTGGGCAGTGACATTAGTTTGTGGATTGATCCAGGGCTATGGAGAGAGAGCGGGGCAGTGGGATTAGTTTGTGGATTGATCCAGGGCTATGGAGAGAGAGCGGGGCAGTGGGATTAGTTTGTGGGTTGATCCAGGTCTATGGAGAGAGCGGGGCTGTGGGTTTAGTTTGTGGATTGATACAGGGGTATGGGGAGAGAGTGGGATTAGTTTGAGATTGTTACAGGGCTATGGGGAGAGAGTGGGGCAGTGGGATTAGTTTGGGATTGTTACAGGGCTATGGGGAGAGAGTGGGACAGTAGGGTTAGTTTGGGATTGATACCGCGCTATGGGGAGATGGTGGGACAGTGGGGTTAGTTTGAGATTGTTACAGGGTGTTGTGAAAACTCAGAAGAATATGACATTTGAAACATGAAAGTAACACTGAGAATGCCTGAGGCTTTTAAATGAAAGGGAGAAGTCCCACAAGGGGTTAAAAGCAGCAGCCTGTTTTCAACGCAGCAACTTCACAGAGCGAAGAAAACAGATAGGAGCTTTATTTTAATTCACAAGTTAGAAAAGACATTTGATTGATTTAAAAACTCTTAAAGTTATGTGATAGGGAACAGTATTTCACAAATCTTTAAGTAATGAATTATTTTATTGAACAATTAGGTAAAGCAGCCAGAATCTTAAGTAAAAGATGAGGAACAACTGTTAAGTGTGAAAAGTTGCTGACACTGGTAATAAAGTGAAACAACTGATTTAGAAATTAAGAAAACTAGAAGGTGACAAGGTTACATTATAACGTACATCACATTTGAAGTTAAAACCCTTTGGAAGATGGCCAAAGCAGATAAAGTTAGAGTCAGGGGGAATAACCCGAACATGACATTAGCTTCACCTGAAGATGACCCGGGTCGAATCTGAGAAAACTCATTGAAAAATTCATAAAACCAAAAGGGTGCGAACTAAGGCACAGACAAATTTATGACATGTCAAGCAAAGCGAGAAAGGTCCAGTCCAGAATGGCGAGCTGGTGAGGATGAAGCTGCGCTGTCGCTGTTGAAGCAGCGCCTCGCTTCTAAACTGTTAAAGCTTTCGGACTGTCAAGCCGGCAGTCTGAAGGGTGCCAGGTGCAGAGGTTAAGGGGCCCCAAATGCCTATAAAAACTCGGGAAAATGAGCAAATAATCAGAGAATCTTCCTCGGTGATGGGACAAGCAACATCGACAGACCGAGCAGCCCAGAGAAGTCAGCAGAAGACCAAAAGCTGAAGAAAACTGATTGTCAAGAGAGACTTGAAAGTCTGCAACTGGTCCGAACAAGAAAAGATCTTTCTCCCTTTCTGTAAAAGTGGTTATTCTCTTTTAACTTGAAAATAAAGTTAAGTTCAAATTGATGACCTGAAGGAGTGGTTATTACTATTTTCTTTAAAAAATTTACTTTACTTCACTTAGCAAGCTGGACCCGTGTGTAAGTTACTAAGTGGTAAATAAATAAAGTCCTTCTACGAAGATACGGGTTATACCGTGGGATAACCAGGGTAGCACGGTAGCATTGTGGATAGCACAATTGTTTCACAGCTCCAGGGTCCCAGGTTCGATTCCGGCTTGGGTCACTGTCTGTGTGGAGTCTGCACATCCTCCCCGTGTGTGCGTGGGTTTCCTCCGGATGCTCCGGTTTCCTCCCACAGTCCAAAGATGTGCAGGTTAGGTGGATTGGCCATGATAAATTGCCCTTAGTGTCCAGAATTGCACATAGTGTTGGGTGTGGTTGCTGGGCTATGGCGATAGGATGGAGGTGTGGACCTTGGGTAGGTTGCTCTTTCCAAGAGCCGGTGCAGACTCGATGGGCCGAATGGCCTCCTTCTGCACTGTAAATTCTATGAATCTATGAATTTATGAATAACTTTAAACGCTAGTTTGATCCGAATAGCACTCGCCAAAGTCTGCGTAAGAGTCGGGGAGTGAGAATCCCCAGAATAAATTGACCCCTTTTTTGGTATAGAGGGAATTCTAATAGTGGTGAGGTAAACACTACATGGCGCCCAAACCTGGTTGATTTTGAAAGTTGAAAGTTTGTGGGGCTTCAGGGCCCAGCGGGTCATTCTAAATTACTCCATGGCACCCGGCGTGGAGGCCTAGAATATTCGAAGTTTCTAGGTTGGACCGCCTAGAATATTGGAAGTTTCTAGTTGAGCGGGGCCGCCTAGAATATTGGAAGATTCTAGTTGAGCGGGGCCGCCTAGAATATTAGAAGTTTCTAGGCGAGGGGAGGCTAGACTATTGGAAGTTTCTAGTTTAGCGGGGCCGCCTAGAATATTGGACGTCTCTCGGCGAGGCGAGGCTAGAATATTAGAAGTTTCTGGTTGAGCGGGGCCGCCTGGAAGATTAGTAGTTCCTCGGCGAGCAAACTATACCGGCCGAGTTTAGTTTGATAAGTCATGGGTGATTGACTTCGAAGGATTCTGTAGGATCTTGGGACATAAAACTCAGTTGGGTGCGAGTGTTAGTAGACTAGAAGATACGAACCCTGAGTAAACATCTGCAGGACGGCTTGGTAACTCGTACCGAGTGCCCTGCATCCAACTGGTAGAAGTAGGCCAGAAATAAATCCTCCTTGGAGTCAGGCAGATTGTGAGGATAGAACCTGGAGCGATAGGGACGCCTAGAAACTTTGCGGACCGATAAATCGACCCTTAACGAACACAGGAGGATAGTGCCTTAGGTACATTTGAGATAACTGCCCACAACGGGTACGTATCCCTTAATTTCAGATCGTGACTGAAAGGGACCGCCAGTCGCAGTTATAACTAAATATAGTTTAAAAATCCGAAAAATGGCAATTAGTGTAATCCTCTTGCCCTGGAATGCGGGCGAGAGAGATGGAGCAATGGAACAAAAGTGGGGAGAATTAAAGAAGCAGAGGAAACCTTGGGAGAAAGTGATTGATCAGGAGGGTGACATATCATTCTTTGTAAGGGTGCCTAGAGCCCTGCCGAGTAGAGATCCGATCGGGATTCTGACAGCATTGTGTAAATTTGCGTTTGAAAGAGAAGCTGAATCACTAGTTCTGTTCGGACCCAAGCAGAAGCAAGCAGCTGCTCAAGTGGACAAGATATACTCTAGATTGGTTAACATTTTTGATCAGGACAATATGAAAGAAATAACTCAAATTCCTAGTGAATACAAAATTAAGTCAAAACTGACAAAGAACAAGAACAAAAATGTACAGCACAGGAACAGGCCTTTCGGCCCTCCAAGCCCGTGCCGACCATGCTGTCCGACGAAACTACAATCTTCTGCACTTCCTGGGTCCGTATCCTTCTTTCCCATCCTATTCATGTATTTGTCAAGATGCCCCTTAAATGTCACTATCGTCCCTGCTTCCACCACCTCCTCCGGTAGCGAGTTCCAGGCATCCACTACCCTCTGTGTAAAAAACTTGCCTCGTACATCTACTCTAAACCTTGCCCCTCTCAACTTAAACCTATACCCCCTAGTAATTGACCCCTCTACCCCGGGGAAAAGCCTCTGACTATCCACTCTGTCTATGCCCCTCATAATTTTGTAGACCTCTATCAGGTCGCCCCTCAACCTCCTTCGTTCCAGTGAGAACAAACCGAGTTTATTCAACCGCTCCTCATAGCTAATGCCCTCCATACCAGGCAACATTCTGTTAAATCTCTTCTGCACCCTCTCTAAAGCCTCGACATCCTTCTGGTCGTGTGGCGACCAGAATTGAACACTATACTCCAAGTGTTGCCTAACTAAGGTTCTACACAGTTGTAACATGACTTGCCAATTCTTATACTCAATGCACCGGCCAATGAAGGCAAGCATGCCGTATGCCTTCTTGACTACCTTCTCCACCTGTGTTGCCCCGTTCATTGACCTGTGGACCTGTACTCCTAGATCTCTCTGACTTTCAATACTCTTGAGGGTTCTACCATTCACTGTATATTCCCTACCTGCATTTGACCTTCCAAAATGCATAACCTCACATTTGTCCGGATTAAACTCCATCTGCCATCTCTCCGCCCAAATCTCCAAACAATCAAAATCCTGCTCTATCCTCTGACAGTCTGCATCGCTATCCGCAATTCCACCAACCATTGTGTCGTCTGCAAACTTACTAATCAGACCAGTTACATTTTCCTCCAAATCATTTATATAGACTACAAACAGCAAAGGTCCCAGCACTGATCCTTGTGGAACACCACTGGTCACCGCCCTCCAATTAGAAAAGCTTCCTTCCATTGCTACTCTCTGCCTTCTATGACCTAGCCAGTTCTGTATCCACCTTGCCAGCTCACCCCTGACCACGTGTGTCTTCACCTTTTGTACTAGTCTACCATGAGGGGCCTTATCAAAGGCCTCACTGAAGTCCAGATAGACAACATCCACTGCCCTACCTGCATCAATCATCTTTATGACCTCCTCGAAAAACTCTATCAAGTTAGTGAGACACGACCTCCCCTTCACAAAACCATTCTGCCTCTCACTAATACGTCCATTTGCTTCCAAATGTGAGTAGATCCTGTATCGAAGAATTCTCTCCAGTAATTTCCCTACCACTGAAGTAAGGCTCACCGGCCTGTAGTTCCCTGGATTATCCTTGCTACCCTTCTTAAACAGAGGAACAACATTGGCTATTCTCCAGTCTCCGGGACATCACCTGAAGACAGTGAGGATCCAAAGATTTCTGTCAAGGCCTCAGCAATTTCCTCTCCAGCTTCCTTCAGTATTCTGGGGGAGATCTCATCAGGCCCTGGGGACTTATCTACCTTAATATTTTTTAAGACAACAAACACCTCGTCTTTTTGGATCTCAACGTGACCCAGGCTATCTGCACACCCTTCTCCACACTCAACATCAACCAATTCCTTCTCTTTGGTGAATACTGATGCAAAGTATTCATTTAGTACCGCGCCTATTTCCTCTGGCTCCACACATAGATTCCCTTGCCTATCCTTTAGTGGGCCACCCCTTCCCCTGGCTACCCTCTTGCTTTTTATGTACGTGTAAAAAGCCTTAGGATTTTCCTTAACCCTCTTTGCCACTGAATTTTCGTGACCCATGTAATCTCTGCTGTAGCTCCGGATTTAATTTGTGAGCTAATACCCCCGATATTCCTCCTCCTAATTTCCTAATGACCAAAGGAGTCTAGAAGGCAGTTGCAAAACACTGAGAAGCTAGAAATGGAGGAAGATGAGGAATCAGTGTTAGAATCAGAAGGCGCTGAAAAAACAGTGGGGCTGCAAACAAGTGCGTTACGTGAAAAGAGAAGTGAAAAGGAACAGATGGAAATGTAATAAATCCTGCACCAAGGAGGAAAGCAAATACAATTAGTGGCAGGGGATTGTGTGAATGCCAAAGAGATTGTGCAGGTGAATCCTTCCAATAAGGAGGGGACATTAGGAGCAGGAATATCGGGAGTATTAGCTCACAAATTAAATCCGGAGCTACAGCAGAGATTAAATGAGGCAAAAAAATTCCTGGATAAGAGAGGCTTATCAGAACGGAGGTTTCTCAATTTTTGTCAGAATACATAAAGCTCTGTAGAATAGAGAGGCACGATCGCAGTGGATAAATGAGTGTCTGTGTGCTTGATAAGGATTTGTGAAGTTTCCTTTGGTGTTTCTAGTTTTTAAATGTTGTATTTTTGAAAAAAACACGAATTTCACATCAATTGGAAGTTATAAATGGCAAGCAGAAATGTGATCAGTATTATGTGGCAGCAAATTAGTATGTTCAGAACTAAATTGGTCTTAGCTTAAACACAAAACGAAGTTTTACTCGCAAGCAGCCATAGCTCTGTGCAGGAAACTACTTTGAAACTAACGCATTGAAATTGACACGGTAGCAGAAGGACTGAAGTTTAGAATGTTAAATGCATTGAAGAAGGAGCTTTAGGGAAAGAATATATTACACCAAAAGTTAGATTAGGAGAATTACTTGCAGTATCATGGAAATAAGAATCTGGTGGCAGGAAAATATTTAATCAAGATAGGTACTGGGAAGATTGGGATATTGAAACCGATTGATAACATGGAGGAAATAAAGAAACAGAAAGAGAAAAGTATTTGAAGTGATGATGCATGGCGAGCGAAAGAAGTGTTTGACATTCTTCGAATCTCACTCAGGGGTGCAATGATAGAAGTAGGAGGCTTAACCGGCCTTAATTGTATGATTTGTGCACATGAGAAAAAACCCACACCAGTAAAGAAAGAAAAAAGAAAGAGATGGTGGCAAAGGAAATCCGGAAGTCCTGGAGAGGGCACTTCTGGAATATCCAGACAAGAATAGAAAACATAAATTAAAAAAATAATAGGGCCCTCTCCAACTTTAACCTGTTCATTTGATTTTTCAGATGGAGAGAATGCCACATACCCATTTGTTTGGAAAGAGAAAAAGAACTCCAATCAAGAGGGAAATAAGAATCAGGGTTGAAAAAGGAATGAAAGTAATTAGGACAAAGAGGAAAATAGATTGGTTAAATGGGGGGGGGGGGGCAACGATATTAATGGGTATTACAGTAATTAGTTTGGGATTATTAATATGGTTAATTGCGTTAGGAAAGTCAGGTGAAATAATGGGATATGGAAACATATACACCAGATTGAAACACAGAGAAAACATAATAAAAAAAAGAATACACAAATATTTAATTATAACGGAGGAAATCATTAATTTTCAGGACATTCAGCAGATTAGACTGAACAACAGTATGTTGGAATGAAGAGAGAGCGCCAGTAACAACATGTTCAGTAAAATGTGGGGAGCACTTACAAACAGTCTGGGATCCATACTGAACCTATCAGACAGATTGCATATTTTTAAACAGTATGCGGGAAAAACTAATGATACTCAATGGGACCCCGAGAAAGGGAAAATTAAGATCGGAAATGCATTACAGAATAAAACCACAACTAGGATTGATTTGGGACACGATTTGATAGATGTGGATTTAAAAATTAAAGGAACAATTAAAACAGTAATTAAAATTATAACAAATCCATTTAAATGGTTTTGTACAATGTTAACCTGGATTCTAAACAATTGGCACTTGTTTGTATCAACAGCAGGAGAAATGATCATCGCTGCATAGCTATGGAAATTGGGAATTTTAAAATTGTGTAGGATTTTATACTGCAAATGTTGCAATAAAAGTGCTCAAAGAAGAGAGAGAAGAATGATACAATTGGCCGCATATTTGAGGAAAGTAAATGATAAAACCAGGAAGAAATCATCCCGGTTTAGAAATGAGCCACAATATCAAATAATTGCTTAGGAGTGAAATCTCCGGTCACCAGCTCTGGCTGGACATGTGTCCTGAGAGCCAGCTGATGGGTGATCTGAGGTCTCCACGGGATGTGTATTGCATGATGGATTTATTGAGGGTCTCGACAGGTAACATGTCGCTGACGAGGAACCCTTCAGTTTAAAGAAAATAATGAGAAAACAATGGCACAGAAGACCATTAAAAAAAAAAATAACTTAACGCAGCAATATATTATGCTTGATGTTGCGACGGGGAATATATGACAAATGTATTCAACGTAGTTTCCTTGAGGCATTATGATAGTTCTTTTGAAAAAAATGTTATGTATCTCGTACAATACTGTTATTTATGTATGTGAGAAGAAAAGAAAAACAAGATGGCTGAAGCAAGGCCTGACATGACTTGATATATGTGATATCTACTGATAACGGGAGAATCCTGAATGATGATGGTTTGTTGTTTAAAGGAAGAATTGGCACTGTGAAAATAACGACAGACTGCAGCAGGTCAGGAGGAGCGTGTCCAGCAACAAGCGGGCAGTGAGGTCTGTCAAAACCGTGAATTATTATAGGTCACCAGTATGAGTTAGACGCGATAAATGGGTATATAAGGATGGGCATAAGCTAAAAGTTTTCGGAAAGATTTGGGAAAAGTGGTGGGACATCCCTTTAACTCTCAGGACTGAGAAAAGAACAGAGCAGAATCCAGCATGTTTTTCACTGAAGGCTTACAAGACGCAACCGTTTGAACAGATATTGATGAATCAGCCACTGCAGGGGCTGAGAGTTGTTTTCTCGGTAGTGGGGTTAGGTAACAGAAGAATCCCACCAAGTTTGACAGGGTTTATAATAGAAGTATTTAATTGATAATTTCTAATATGTGTGTGTTAGGTATTGAAATTGAAATGTATTAAAAATAGTTACAAATGTTAACTTCAATAGCACCCTGGTCAGACCAGGATTTGAACTGTCAATGTTATATTTTATCTTTATTCATAGAATTGTAATAGTTGTTGAAATAATTATGTAATGCGGGAACACACAAACAGTTGTGTGAGTAGTTGCTTGACGACATGTTGAGATAGGACTTATTCTTTTGAAATTTTGTATTTTAATTGGAAGGATTTCATGTTTATCTGGAAACGGATAAAATCATGGTTCGAAATGAAGCCAGTGGATTCGACTGGCTCACGCCTCAACCTGCTGGATGCATTAAATGTTTCAGAAGTAGTATTAGAAACGTGGTTTTCACCACTTTAGTATGGCTGTGTGGTAACTGTTATCAAGTAAGGTATAAACCTCATGCCCTTAAGGACATGATAACAGAGGACAGGAATCTTAGTGAGTCATGGCAATCAGTTTCGATAGGATGTAGCGCGAATGGCCACGTCCCAGTTGGTTTAGAGACATTTTACAAAGTCATGAGAGATATCCGGGGATAGAGGCAGGTACAAAGACACCTTTTAGATTGACGAAGACTGGGTGGAAATGGTTAATACATGATATAGCCGTTTATGCGACCGGTGAGGAACGCAAGGCGATTTGGATGCCAAGGGAATGGGATTCTCGCACGCCAGCAATAAATAGACGACCTTTTTGGTTGCTGTTGGATTAAGAGGCTTACTGATCCTAAGGGACATGAGGAGGCTTATCCGGTGCTGCTATCCCAAGGAAGTAAAAGGCTTTGGTGATAGTGGAACACGTGTCAAAGAACTATTGTGTTGCCTTATTGGACGGCGGCCACTTTGATTCAAAGTAATTACAATCAAGGTATAACTGCTCTACCAACACTGGTGTGAGAAATGGAAATTTGCAAAAAAATTAAAATAAGGCAATTGGCTGTTGATACAATGATTAGGGGGATAAATATTGGATGGGATATGTCATGTTTCAAATATCAAGAGGGGGTGTTGTGAAAACTCGGAAAAATATGACATTTGAAACATGAAAGTAACACTGAGAATGCCTGAGGCTTTTTTATGTAAGGGAGAAGTCCCACAAGGGGTGAACAGCAGCAGCCTGTTTTCAGCGCAGACAACTTCACAGAGGGAAGAAAAATGAGCTTCATTTTAATTCACAAGTTGGAAAAGACATTTGATTGACTTAAAATCTCTTAAAATTATATGAAGGGGAACAGTATTTCACAAATCTTTAAGCAGTGAATTATTTTATTGAACAATTAAGAAAAGCAGCCAGAATATAAAGTATAAGATGAGGAACAACTGTTAAGTGTGAAAAGTTGCTGACACTGGTAATAAAGTGAAACAACTGATTCACAAATTAAGAAAACTAGAAGGTGCCAAGGTTACATTATAACGTACATCACATTTGAAGTTAAAACCCTTTGGAAGATGGCCAAAGCAGATAAAGTTAGAGTCAGTGGGGAGAACCCGAACATGACATTAGCTTCACCTGAACATGACCCGGGTCGAAACTGAGAAAACTCATTGAAAAAGACATAAAACCTAAAGAGTGTGAACTATGACACAGACAAGCTAATTACATGTCAAGTAAAGCGAGAAAATTCCTGTCAGGAATGGCGAGCTGGTGAGGATGAAGCGTCGCTGTCGCTGTTAAAGCAGCGCCACGCTTCTAAACCGATAAAACGTTCAAACCGTCAAGCAGGCAGTCTGAAGGGTGCCAGGTGCAGAGGTTAAAGGGCCCCAAATGGCTATAAAAACTGGGGGAAATGAGCAGATAATCAGAATCTTCCTCGGTGATGGGACAAGCAACATCGACAGACCGAGCAGCCCAGAGAAGTCAGCAGAAGACCAAAAGTAAAAGTAAACTGATTATCAAGAGAGACTTAAAAGTCTGCAACTGGTCCGAACAAGAAAAGATACTTTTACCTTTATGTAAAAGTAGTTATTCTCTTTTAACTTGAAAATAAAGTTAAGTTCAAATTGATAACCTGAAAGAGTGGTTATTATTATTTTCTTTAAAAAGTTTACTTTACTTCACTTAGCAAGCTGGACCCGTGTGTAAGTTACTAAGTGGTAAGTAAATAAAATTATTCTACGAAGATACGGGTTATACCGGGGGATAACTTGAAACATTAGTTTGAATAGCATCCTCCAAAGTCTGCAGTGGAGTCG
The DNA here is from genome assembly GCF_047496885.1 of Scyliorhinus torazame. Classification (NCBI taxonomy): domain Eukaryota; kingdom Metazoa; phylum Chordata; class Chondrichthyes; order Carcharhiniformes; family Scyliorhinidae; genus Scyliorhinus; species Scyliorhinus torazame. The sequence goes on along the minus strand of NW_027308019.1, from coordinate 56,800 downwards.
GGGAGTGAGAATCCCTGCTCACCGTTTAGAATAAATTGACCCTCTTTTGGTATAGGGGGAATACTAAGAATAGTGCCGAGTTAAAAACTACAACACCTACACTCACACACAGGTTCTGATACACACACTCACAGGCACATAGAGACACTAATACACACAGTCACAGATACGCAAATACACAGACTTACACACAGATACTAATACACACACACTCACACACACAGAGACACTAAAACACACTCACACAAATACGCACAGTCACTTTTACTCACAGACACAGACAACACAAATGCACAAACTCACAGACACACACAGAGGCACGAAAACACACTCACACTAACAGAGACCCAAATACACAGACAGTAACACACAGAGACACAGATGCACGAATACACATGCTCACAGACATACAGAGACACAAATATACACAGTCACAAACATACAGACACTAGCACACGCATTCACACACACACAGGGACTATTACACTCGCTCACAGTCACACACAGAAACCCTGGTGCACACACTCACAGATGCATACAGACACACTAAAACACATTTACTAATACACACGCACACACAGGGAGACAGTAATACACACACACACTCACATACAGTAATACACAGACTCTGAGACATAAAAAGAACAAAGAAATGTCCAGCACGTAGATACTAATACACACATTCACACACAGTGAGAGACACTAACACACACACACTCACAGATACACTAATACACGCTCACAAACACACAAATACACACAATCACACGCAGACACTAACACACAAAATCACAGACACGCGGAGACACTAACAAACACAATCACATACAACCAGAGACACTAAAACATAGGCGCACACACATACGGACACTAATACACACACTGAATCACACGCAGGGGCACTACAACACTCACAGACACAACTACACACACTCACAGACACACAGAACATCAATATGCACACTCACAGACACACACAGAGGCACTAAAAGACACTCACACACAGACAGAGACACTAATACACATACCCACAGACACACACAGACACTGATACACATGCAGACACGCAGAATCACTAAAACATACACTCACAGACACACATACAGACTGTTGCACTGATGCTCGATCAATAACTCCAGAAGAGAGATTGGATGACTGTAGAAGGGACTTTAGTTGGCGGATTAGCTGCCTTAAACACCTTGTATTATGTTAATCAGCTGCTTGACTATGTTTCATGGAAATAGGCACTTAGCGAAGCATGATGGATATATAGCCTTATTTTTAGTCAAGATGTTCGAAGTTGTGCATCAATCAGTCGGACGGCCACACCATGTAAACAGCCGTACGGCTGCACATTGTGTTGCTTAGGCGAAGAACTCAAGGCCTGTTAATAAACTTTGCTCGCTTTCTGTCTCCTTGTTTAATCTCAAGAATGCCTCTCTGTCCTAGATATTGATTATGATATTATATAAATTACTCGCCTTACCTTTGTAAAGCAGGGACATTTGGAAAGACTGCAGTCATTCTAATTCCCTCCACGAACTTCGTGTTAAATTAAGGACCTTTTGCGAAAACTCGATGTGCTGACTATTTTTTTCTTCAACAATGACAATTGAAGGCTTTATTGGACGAGATGTTTCCCCCAGCAGCGCAGGTACAGAATGCAGCTGCTAGGGAGACACGGGCTCTTATACTCCGCCTTACTGGGCGGAACCAGCAGGCAGGCTTCACCAATGATATTGCTGTCTGAGGTACCTCCCACACCAATGGTCTTACAGCATCAACCTGGGTACCTTAATATCCCTAATACCGACTACCACATCCACCCCCTGCTAAAAAAAAAGAGACCGGCGGGCGTCGTTTTCTCGCGTTATACAGTGGTAGAGGTGGAGGTTATGGTGGTAACCGATACACATTAGTACAGTGTTTTGCCTCGTCAAAGGTCGCAATTATTTACACTATTTATTTACATTCAAAAGGAAGCAATTAGTCGGTCAGGGGCCCTGGTCATCGTCTGCAATCGTCTCAGTTTCGGCGGTGATGTAGGCGCCGGCTCGGACATCCGTGGCTCCGGGAGCGTGGCTTCTGCCTCTTCGGAACTTCATCACTCCAAGATGGGACCGGTGGGAGGGCCGATCCACCTGGGAAGGAGGCGGCTGTGGGGAGTGCACGGTGGGAGGGAGGGTGGGGTTGGTGGTGGAGGTGTAGGTGGGGCTCCAGTGGGCGCCAGGTGCCGTAGGGAGACCGTATCCTGTCGGCTGTCGGGGTACGCCACGTAGGCGTATTGAGGGTTAGCGTGAAGAAGGTGGACCCTCTCGACCAATGGGTCCGACTGGCGCGCCCGAACGTGTTTGCGGAGCAGGATGGGTCCAGGAGCTGCCAGCCAGGTTGTGAGCGAGTTCCCGGAGGAGGACGTCCCAGGGAAGACAAGGAGATGTTCGTAAGGTGTTTGGTTGGTCGTGGTACATAGCAGTGATCGGATGGAGTGGAGGGAATCCAGAAGTACCTCCTGCCAGCGGGAGACTGGGAGATTCCTGGACCATAGGGCCAGAAGAATGGTCTTCCTGACCGTTCCGTTCTCCCTCTCTACCTTCCCCGGGGGTTGTAACTGGTCGTCCTGCTCGAGACGATGTCCTTGCTGAGCAGGGATTGACGCAGTAGCTCGCTCATAAAGGAGCACCATCTATCGCTGTGTATGTAGGTGGGGAAACTGAACATTGTAAAGATACTGTGGAGGGCTTTTATGCCGGTGGCTGACGTAATGTCGGGGCAGGGGATGGCGAATGGGAACCGGGAGTATTCGTCAATCACGTTCTGGAAGTACTTGTTGCGATCGGTGGAGGGGAGGAGCCCTTTGAATTCCACACAGGCAACCAATGGGACGGGAAGACTTTATGAGATGAGCTTCCTCTGGCCTGTAGAACTGCGGTTTGCATTCCGTGCAGATTTGGCAGTTCCTGGTGGCTGTCCTGACCTCCTCGATGGAGTTGGGCAGGTTGCGGGTCTTGATGAAATGGAAGAGTCGAGTGACCCCCGGGTGGCAGAGGTCCTCGTGGAGGGCCCGGAGTCGGTCCACATATGCGTTGGCACATGTGCCGCGGGATAGGGCTTCAGGAGTCTCGTTTAGCTTCCCGGGACGATACAAGATCTCATAGTTGTAGGAGAAGACCTCGATCCTCCACCGCAAGATCTTATCGTCCTTTATCTTGCCCCGCTGTGCATTGTGGTACATGAAAGCAACCGATCTTTGGTCAGTGAGGAGAATGAATCTCCTACCGGCCAGGGAATGCCTCCACTGCCGCACAGCTTCTACTATGGCCTTTTTAACGGAGGAATGGCGGATTTCTGAAGCGTGGTGGATCGTGGGAAAACACTGCCCTACAGTAAGCAGTGTTTCCGTAAACCGTACACTACTGTAAACAGAGTCTGTGTAAACAGTGCCCTACAGTAAACAGTGTTTATGTAAAAGGTGCCCCACAGTAAACAGTATTTAAACAGTGCATGACAGTAAACAGAGTCCATAAAACAGTTCCCTACAGTAAACACTGTTTATGTAAACCATCCCTTGCTGTAAACAGTCGATGGAAACTGTACCCTACAGCAACCAAACCGAAAGAAGACCGTGCACTACTGTAAACAGAGTTTATTTAAAAAGTGCCCGACAGTAATCAGTATTTAGACAGTGCCCGACAGTAAACAGAGTCTATGTAAATGTACCCTGCAGTAAACAGTATTGAAACAGTAAACTGTCTATGTAAACAGTGCCCTACTGTAAAATGTATTTAAAAATTGCGCTTCTGTAAACAGAGTGAAAGTAAACCGCACACCACGGTAATCAGAGTCAATGAAAACAGTCATGATGTGGAGGTGCCGGCGTTGGACTGGGGTGAGCACAGTACGAAGTCTTACAACACCAGGTTAAAGTCCAACAGGTTTGTTTCGATGTCACTAGCTTTCGGAGCGCTGCTCCTTCCTCAGGTGAATGAAGAGGTCTGTTCCAGAAACACATATATAGACAAATTCAAAGATGCCACACAATGCTAGGAATGCGAGCATTAGCAGGTGATTAAATCTTTACAGATCCAGAGAGGGGGTAACCCCAGGTTAAAGAGGTGTGAATTGTCTCAAGCCAGGACAGTTGGTAGGATTTCGCAGGCCAGATGGTGGGGGATGAATGTAATGTGACATGAATCCCAGGTCCCGGTTGAGGCCGCACTCATGTGTGCGGAACTTGGCTATAAGTTTCTGCTCGGCGATTCTGCGTTGTCGCGGGTCCTGAAGGCCGCCTTGGAGAACGCTTACACGGAGATCAGAGGCTGAATGCCCTTGACTGCTGAAGTGTTCCCCGACTGGAAGGGAACATTCCTGCCTGGTGATTGTTGCGCGATGTCCGTTCATTCGTTGTCGCAGCGTCTGCATGGTCTCGCCAATGTACCACGCTTCGGGACATCCTTTCTTGCAGCGTATGAGGCAGACAACGTTGGCCGAGTCGCACGAGTATGTACCGCGTACCTGGTGGGTGGTGTTCTCACGTGTAATAGTGGTATACATGTCGATGATCTGGCACGTCTTGCAGAGATTGCCATGGCAGGGTTGTGTGGTGTCGTGGTCACTGTTCTGAAGACTGGGTAGTTTGCTGCAAACAATGGTTCGTTTGAGGTTGCGCGATTGTTTGAAGGCAAGTAGTGGGAGTGTGGGGATTACCTTGGCAAGATGTTCATCATCATCAATGACGTGTTGAAGGCTGTGAAGAACTTGACGTAGTTTCTCCGCTCCGGGGAAGTACTGGACGACGAAGGGTATTCTGTCGGTTGTGTCCCATGTTTGTCTTCTGAGGAGGTCGGTCCGGTTTTTCGCTGTGGCGCGTTGGAACTGTCGATCGATGAGTCGAGTGCCATATCCCGTTCGTACGAGGGCACCTTTCAACATCTGTAGATGTCTGTTACGCTCCTCCTCGTCTGACCAGATCCTGTGTATACGGAGCGCTTGTCCATAGGGGATGGCTTCTTTAATGTGTTTAGGGTGGAAGCTGGAGAAGTGGAGCATCATGAGGTTATCCGTGGGTTTGCGGTAAAGCAAAGTGCTGAGGTGACCGTCCTTGATGGAGACGAGTGTGTCCAAGAATGCAACTGATTTTGGAGAGTAGTCCATGGTGACTCTGATGGTTGGATGGAACTTATTAATGTAAGTTGACCTTCAACCGATCTTATACACCAGATACATCGATGACATTTTTTTCCTTTGGACCCACTGCGAAGAATCGCTGAAACGACTACACGATGACATTAATAAGTTCCATCCAACCATCAGACTCACCATGGACTACTCTCCAAAATCAGTTGCATTCTTGGACACACTCGTCTCCATCAAGGACGGTCACCTCAGCACTTCGCTTTACCGCAAACCCACGGATAACCTCATGATGCTCCACTTCTCCAGCTTCCACCCTAAACACATTAAAGAAGCCACCCCCTATGGACAAGCGCTCCGTATACACAGGGTCTGCTCAGACGAGGAGGAGTGTAACAGACATCTACAGACGTTGAAAGATGCCCTCGTACGAACGGGATATGGCACTCGACTCATCGATCGACAGTTCCAACGCGCCACAGCGAAAAACCGCACCGACCTCCTCAGAAGACAAACATGGGACACAATCGACAGAATAGCCTTCGTCGTCCAGTACTTCCCCGGAGCGGAGAAACTACGTCATCTTCTTCACAGCCTTCAACACGTCATTGATGATGATGAACATCTTGCCAAGGTCATCCCCACACCCCCACTACTTGCCTTCAAACAACCGCGCAACCTCAAACGAACCATTGTGTGCAGCAAATTACCCAGTCTTCAGAACAGTGACCACGACACCACACAACCCTATCATGGCAATCTCTGCAAGACGTGCCAGATCATCGACATGGATACCACTATTACACGTGAGAACACCACCCACCAGGTACGCGGTACATACTCGTGCGATACGGCCAACGTTGTCTACCTCATACGCTGCAGGAAAGGATGTCCCGAAGCGTGGTACATTGGCGAGACCATGCAGACGCTGCGACAACGAATGAACGGACATCGCGCAACAATCACCAGGCAGGAATGTTCCCTTCCAGTCGGGGAACACTTCAGCAGTCAAGGGCATTCAGCCTCTGATCTCCGGGTAAACGTTCTCCAAGGCGGCCTTCAGGACGCGCGACAATGCAGAATCGCCGAGCAGAAACTTATAGCCAAGTTCCGCACACATGAGTGCGGCCTCAACCGGGACCTGGGATTCATGTCACATTACATTCATCCCCCACCATCTGGCCTGCGAAATCCTACCAACTGTCCTGGCTTGAGACAATTCACACCTCTTTAACCTGGGGTTACCCCATCTCTGGATCTATAAAGATTTAATCACCTGCTAATGCTCGCATTCCTAGCATTGTTTGGCATCTTTGAATTTGTTTATATATGTGTTTCTGCAACAGACCTCTTCATTCATCTGAGGAAGGAGCAGCGCTCCGAAAGCTAGTGACATCGAAACAAACCTGTTGGACGTTAACCTGGTGTTGTAAGACTTCGTACAATGAAAACAGTGTTTACGTAAACCGTACACTCCTGTAAACAGTCTATGTAAACAGTGCACGACAGTAAACATTGCTTATGTAAACCGTACACTGCTGTAAACACAGTCTCTCTAAACAATGTCCCGCAGTAAACAGTGTTAATGTAAACCTCACACTACTGTAAATGAGTCTCTGTAAACAGCGCCCTATAATAAACAGTGCTTACCTAAACCGTACTCTGCTGTAAACTGAGTCAATCTACACAATGCCCGAGAGTAAACAGTGTTTACGTCAACCGAACACTGCTGTAAACAGAGTCTATGTAAAAAAATGCCCCACAATAAACAGTGTTATGGAAACCTTACACTGCTGTAAACGGAATCTAAGTAAACAGTTCTCTATACTAAACAGGTATTTAAACAGCCCTACAGTAAACAGTGTCCATGGAAACAGTGCCCTCCAGTAAAAGGTGTTAATGTAATCCGTTCACTGCTGTACTCAGAGTCTAGGTAAACAGCGCAAACAGGAAACAATGTTAATGTAAACCATACACTTCTGCAAACCCAGTCTTGGTGAACAGCGCCTACAGTAATCAGTGTTTATGTAAACCGAGCACAACTAAACAGTGACAATGCAAACATTGCCCTACAGTAACAGTGGTTATGTAAATCGTGCACTGCGGTAAACATACTCTATGTAAACAGTGCCCTACAGTAAGCAGTGTTTCTATAAAATGTACACTGCTGTGTACAGAGACTATGTAAACAGTGAACTACAATAAACAGAGTGAAAGTACACCGCACAATGCTGTAAACGGAGTCTGTGTAAACAGTGAACTACAGTAAACAGAACTTAAACTATGCTCGATAGTAAAATGAGTATAGTTAAACAGTGCCCAACAGTAAAGAGAGTGAAAGTAAACAGTACACTACTGCAACCAGAGTCTATGTAAACAGTGCCCTCTCGTAAACAGTGTTTCTGTAAATCGTACACTGCTGTAAATAGTGACTATGTAAACAGTGCCCGCAACTAAGTGTTTATGTAAAGCGTGCACTGCTGTAAACAGCGTCGTACAGTGAACAGTGTTAACTTAAACCGTACCCTACTGAAAACAGAGTCGATGTAACCAGTTCTCTCCATTAAACAGTGTTAATGTAAACCATACAACACTGTAAATAGACTAATTCCTGTAGGGCACTGTTTACATAGTCTATTAAAAGAGTGCCCGACAGTAAACAGAGTCTATGTTAATTACACCCTGCAGTAAACAACGTCTATGCTATCTGCAACCTACAATAAACAGTGTTAATGCAAACCATACACTACTGTAAACAGTCTATATAATTAATGCACTTGCGTAAAGATAATCGACTAAAACGGTGCCGTACAGCAAACAATGTTTATGTAAACCGTATACTGTTGCAAACAGAGTCGATGCAAACAGTGTGCTACTGTAAACAATGTTTTTGTAAACTGTACAGTAGTGTAAACAGCGTACGTAAATGTACCTCTTCATTCACCTGAGGAAGGAGCAGCGCTCCGAAAGCTAGTGACATCGAAACAAACCTATTGGACTTTAACCTGGTGTTCTAAGACTTCGTACTGTACGTAAATGTAGCCTGCGGTAATCACTGCATGTAAACCGGACATTGCTGTAAACGGAGTCTATATGAACTGGGCCTGCAGTAAACAGTGTTTCTGTGAACTGTACACTGCTGTAAACAGATTCTTTGTAAACAGGGCCCTACAGTAAACAGAGTGAAAGTAAACCGTACACTACTGTAAACAGAGTCTGGAAATAGTGCCCTACAATAAACAGTGCTTATGTGAAATGTACAGAGCTGGAAGCAGAGACTATGGAAACAGTGCACGACAGTGAACGGAATCCGAACTGTGCCACACAGTAAACCGAGTCTATGTAAACAGCGCCCTCAGGTAAACAGAGTGAAAGTAAACCGTGCACTAATGTAAACAGCGTATATGTAAGCAGTGCACTACAGTAAAAAGTGTTACTGTCAATCACACTGCTGCAAACAGTGACTATATAAACAGTGACCTACGCTAAACAGTCTATGTAAACAGTGCGCTACTGTAAACAATATTGATGTAAACCATACGCTACTGCCAACAAAGTCTAGGTACACAGCGCTCTACAGTAAACAATGTCAATGTAAATCATACACTACTGTAAACAGAGTCTTTGTAAATATAGCACTACAGCAAACAGTGTTTATGTAAACGGTACACTGCTGGAAACAGATTCTGTATAAACAGTGCGCTACAGTAAACAGTGTTTATTTAATATATACACTGCTGTAAACAGAGTCTATGTAAACAGTGCCCAAACAGTAAACAGTGGTTACGTAAACCGTACAATACGGTAAACCTGGTCTCTGTAAACAGTGCCCAACAGTAAACAGTGTTTATGTAAGCCACACCCTGCTCCAAATAGAGTCTATGTAGCAGTGCCCAATAGTAAATAGTTTTTTATGCAAACCGTACACTACTGTAAATAGCGTCTGTGTAAACAGTGTCCGACTATAAACAGTGTTTCTATAAAATGTACACTTCTGTAAACAGAGTCAATGTAAACAGTGCCCTACGGTAAACAGTATTTACGTGAAGTATAAATTGCTGCAAAAACTCTACGTGAACAGTGTCCAAAAGTAAACAGTGTTTCTTAAAACTTATGCTGCTGTAAACAAAGTCTATGTAAACAGCGCCCTACAGTAAACAGTGTGAACGTGAACCGTACTCTGCTTGCTATGTAAACAGGGCCGTAACAGTGTCTATGTAAACCATGGAGTGGTGTAAGCAGAGTCTATGTAAACAGTGCCCTGCAGTAAACAGTTTTTGAAAACCGTAACCTGCAGTATAAAGTGTCTATGTAAACAATGGACTACAGTAACCAATGTTTATAGAAACCGTAAACTGTTGTATACAGAGTCTATGTCAACAATGCCCTTCGGTAAACAACATTTGGATACACCGTGCACTGCTGTAAACAGAGTGTATGTAAAGAGCGTCCTACAGTAAACACACTAAAAGTAAACAGTCCACTACTGCAAACAGTCGATGAATAGAGTGCCCAACAGTAAGCAGAGTGAAAGTAAACCGTACACTATTGTAAACAGAGTGCATGTAAACAGAGACCTGCAGTAAACATAATTTAAGCAGTGCCATACTGTAAGCAGATTCTATGTAAACCGTGCCCTACAGTAAACAGAGCGAAAGTTAACCGCACACTACTGTAAACAGTGTCTATGTGAACAGTGCCCTACAGTAAAAAGTGTTTATGCAAACTGTACACTGCTATAAACAAAGTCTATGTAAGGATTACGCTAACTAAACAGTGTTTATGTAAACCGTACATTGCCGTAAACAGAGTATATGTAAACAGTGCTCCACATTTAACAGAGTGAAAGTAATCTGCACAATACAGTAAACAGTCTATATAAACAGTGCCCTACAGTAAACAGTGCTTATGTAAACAGTACACTGCTGTAAACGCTGTCTATGGAAACAGTGCTCTACAGTAAACAGTGTTCATGTAAATCATACATGACTGTAATCAGAGTCTATGGAAATATAGCGCGACAGCAAACAGTATTTACGCAAACAGTACACTGCTGGAAAAAGTGTCTATATAAACGGTGCCCGACAGTAAACTGTGTTTATTTAAAATATACGCTGCTGTAAACCGAGTCATTATAAACAGTGTCCGACAGTAAACAAAGTGAAGGGGGCAGCACGGTAACATTGTGGATAGCACAATTGCTTCACAGCTCCAGGATCCCGGGTTCGATTCCAGCATGGGTCACTGCCTGTGCGGAGTCTGCACATCCTCCCCGTGTGTGCGTGGGTTTCCTCCGGGTGCTCCGGTTTCCACCCACAGTCCAAAGATGTGCAGGTTAGGTGGATTGGCCATGATAAATTGCCCTTAGTGTCCAAAATTGCCCTTAGTGTTGGGTGGGGTTACTGGGTTGTGGGGATAGGGTGGAGGTGTTGACCTTGGGTAGGGTGCTCTTTCCAAGAGCCGGTGCAGACTCGATGGGCCAAATGGCCTCCTTCTGCACTGTAAATTCTATGATCTATGATCTATGAAACTAAACCGTACACTACTGTAAACAGTGTCTAGGTAAACAGATACCTATAGAACATAGAACATTACAGCGCAGTACAGGCCCTTCGGCCCTCGATGTTGGGCGCAGCACGGAAGCACAGGGGCAGTACGGTAGAATTGTGGATAGCACAATTGCTTCACAGCTCCAGGGTCCCAGATTCGATTCCGGCTTGGGTCACTGTCTGTGTGGAGTCTGCACAGCCCCCCCCCCCCCCCCGTGTGTGCGTGGGTTTCCTCCGGGTGCACCGGTTTCCTCTCACAGTCCAAAGATGTGCAGGTTAGGTGGATTGTCCCTTAGTGTCCAAAATTGCCCTTAGTATTGGGTGGGGTTGCTGGGTTATGGGGATAGGGTGGAGGTGTTGACCTTGGGTAAGGTGCTCTTTCCAAGAGCCGGTGCGGACTCGATGGGCTGAATGGCCTCCTTCTGCACTGTAAATTCTAAAAAAAATTATATGTTGCGCCGACCTGTGAAACCACTCTAAAGCTCATCTACACTATTCCCTTATCATCCATATGTGTATCCAATCACCATTTGAATGCCCTTAATGTTTGCGAGTCCACTGCTGTTGCTGGCAGGGCATTCCACGGCCTTACTACTCTCTGAGTAAAGAACCTACTCTTACATCTATCTCCCCTCAATTTATAGGTATGTCCCCTCGTGCTTGACACCACTATCCGAGGAAAAAGCCTCTCACTGTCCACCCTATCCAATTTCTGATCCAAATTGCTAAATCACCCTGAATCCCATGCCTCCGTATTTTCTGCAGGAGCCTACCGTGGGGAACCTTATCAACCGCTTTACTGAAATCCATATACACCAGATCAATTGCTTTACCCTCATCCACCTGTTTGGTCACCTTCTGAAAGAACTCAATAAGGTTTGTGAGGCACGACCTACCCTTCACAAAACCGTGTTGACTATCTCTGATCAAATAATTCCTTTCCAGATGATTCTACATCCTATCTCTGATAAAACTTTCCAAGATTTTGCCCGTAACAGAAGTAACGCTCACTGGTCTATAGTTACCGGGGTTGTCTCTACTCCCCTTCTTGAACAAGGGGACAACATTTGCTATCCTCCAGTCTTCTGGTACTATTCCTGCAGACAAAAATGACTTAAAGATCAAAGCCAAATGGTCAGCAATTTCCTCCCTAGCTTCCCAGAGAATCCTAGGATAAATCCCATCCGGTCCAGAAGACTTACCTATTTTCCCACTTTCCAGAATTGCTAACACCTCCTCCCTATGAACCTCAAGCCCTTCTAGTCTAGTAGACTGAATCGCAGTATTCTCGACAACGTTGTCTTTTTCATGCGTGGAAACTGACGAAAAATATTCATTTAGCACCTCTCCTATCTCCTCAGACTCCAAACAACTTCCCGCTACTTGTCCTTGACTGGCTCTATTCTTACCCTAGTCATTCGTTTATTCCTGAAATATCCAAAGAAAGCTTTGGGGTTATCCTTGATTCTTCCTGTCAAAGACTTCTCATGTCCCCTCCCGGCTCTTCTTAGCTCTCTCTTTAGGTCCTTCCTAGCTAACTTGTAACTCTCGAGCGGCCTAACTGAACCTTCATGTCTCATCTTTACATAAGCCTCCTTCTTCTTGTTGACAAGTGTTTCGACTGCTTTAGTAAACCACGTTTCCCTTGCTCGACCACTTCCTCGCTGCCTGACAGGTACAAACGTATTAAGGACACGCGGTAGCTGTTCCTTGAACAAGCTCCACATTTCCATTGTGCCCATCCCCTGAAGTTTTCCTCTCCATCCGATGCATCCTAAGTCTTGCCTCATCGAATCATAATTGCCTTTCCCCCAGATATAACTCTTGCCCTGTGGCATATACCTATCCCTTTCCATCACTAAAGTAAACGCAATGGAATAGTGGTCACTATCACCAAAGTGCTCACCTACCTCCAAATCTAACACCTGTCCTGGTCCATTACCCAATACCAAATTCAATATGACCTCGTCACTCGTTGGCCTATCTACATACTGTGTCAGGAAACCCTCCTGCACACATTGGACAAAAACAGACCCATCTAAAGTACTCGAACTATAGCGGTTCCAGTCAATATTTGGAAAGTTAAAGTCCTCCATCACAACTATCCTGTTGCTTTCGCTCCTATCCAGAATCATATTTGCAATCCTTTACTCTACATCTCTGGAACTTTTCGGAGACCTATAGAAATCCCTAACAGGGTTACCTCTCCTTTCCATCTTTTTAACCTCAGCCCATACTACCTCAGTAGACGAGTCCTCATCAAGCATCCTTTCTGCCACCGTAATACTGTCCTTGACTAACAATGCCACCCCTTCCCCTCTTTTACCACTTTCCCTGAGCTTACTGAAATATCTACACCCCGGCACCTGCAACAACCATTCCTGTCCCTGCTCTATCCATGTCTCCGAAATGGCCACAACATGGAAGTCCCAGGTACCAACCTGTGCCGCAAGTTCACCCACGTTATTACGGATGCTCCTGGCATTGAAGAAGACACACTTTAAACTACCTTCCTGCCGGTACACTCCTGCAACTTTGAAACCTTACTCATGACCTCACTGCTCTCAACTTCCTGTATACTGGAGCTACAATTCTGTTTCCCAAGCCCCTGTTGAACTAATTTAAACCCTCCCGAAGAGTCGAAGAGCTTTAGCACATCCCCCCCACCCCTCCGCCCCCCAGGATTTTGGTACCCCTCTCGTCCAGGTGTAGACCATTCCGTTTGTAGAGGTCCCACCGACCGCAGAATGATCCCCGATTATCCAGAAATCTTAAGCCCTCCCTCCTGCACCATCCCTAGAGCCACGTGTTCACCTCCTCTCTCGCCCTATTCCTCGTCTCGCTATCACGTGGCACGGGTAATATCCCAGAGATAATAACTCTGTTTGTCCTAGATCTCAGTTTCCACCCTAGCTCCCTGAATTGCTGCCTTGCATCGCTATCCCTTTTCCTACATATGTCGTTGGTACCTATGTGGACCGCGACTTGGGGCTGCTCGGTAAACAGTGTCTATTTCAACCGTACAATACGGTAAACATGGTCTATATAAACAGTGCCCTACAATAAACAGTATTACGGTAAATAGACCCTATGTGAACAGTGCCCATCAGGAAAAGGGTTAATGTAAACCGTACACTGCTGTAAACAGAGTCTCGGAAAACAGCGCATACAGTAAACAGCGTTTATGTCAACAGTACAGTGCTGTAAACAATGTCTATGTAAACAGTACGCTAAGTAAACAGTGTTTATGTGACCTTACATTGCCGCAAACAGAGTTTCTGTAAACAGTGCCCAACAGTGAACAGAGTGAAATGTTACCATGCACTGCTGTAAGCAGAGTCCATGTAAACAGTTCCCTCCAGTAAAAAGTGTTTATATAAGCCGTAGCCTGCTGTAAATAGAATCTATGTAACCGTCCCCTTCAGTATATAGTTTTTATGTAAACTGTGCACTACTGTAAACAGAGTCTGTGTAAACAGTGCCCTACAGTCAATATTGTCCATGTAAATTGTATACTGCTGTAATCGGAGTATATGCAAATTCTGTCCAACTGTAAACAGTGTTTAATGTAAACTACTGCAAACAGAGTGACTGCAAACAGTGCCCTACAATAATCAGTATTTATGTGAACCGTACACCACTGTAAAAAAAACTGTGTGAACAGTGCCCTAAATTAAACATAGTTTATTAAATCCTATACTGCTGTAAACAAAGTCCATTTAAACAGTGCCCTACAGTAAACATTGTTAATGTAATCCGGACACCACGGCAAACAGCGTTTAAGTAAACAGCGCCTTACAGTGAACAGTGCCGACGTAAACCGTACTCTGCTGTAACCAGAGTCTATATAAACAGTGTCCTGCAGTAAACAGTGTCTGTGAAAACCGTGCACTGCTGTAAGCGGAGTCTATGTAAACAGTGCCCGACAGTAAAACGTTTTTGAAAACCGTATCCTGCTGTAATAAGAGTATGTGTAAAGAATGCACTACAGTGGGCAGTGTTTGTGTAAACCCTCTGCTGTTGTAAACAGAGGCTATGTAAACAATGCCATACATTTAGATACACCATACACGGCTGTAACCAGAGTCTACGTAAACACTGCCCTGCAGTAAACAGATTAAAGTAAACCGTGCGCTAATATAAACAGATTGTGGGTAAACAGAGCCCTACAGGAAGCAGTGTTTACGTAAACTGTACACGACTGTTAAAATAGTCTGTGTAAAACAGTGCCGTCCAGTAAACCGTGCTTATGTAAAATGTACACTGCTGTAAACAGAGACTATGTAAACTGTGCCCTACAGTAAACCGAGTCTATGTAATCAGTGCCCCGCAGTAAACAGTGTTTCTGTAAATCGTACACTGCTGTAAACAGTGACTATGTAAACAGTGCCCTACGCTACACTGTCTATGTGAACAGTGCGCAACTGTAAACAATACTTATGTAAACCGCACACTACTGCAAACAGAGTCTATGTACACAGTGCTCTACAGTAAACAATGTTAATGTAAATCATACACTACTGTATACAGAGTCTTTGTAAATATAGCACTACAGCAAACAGTGTTTATGTAAACGGTATACTGCTGGAAACAGATTCTGTATAAACGGTGCAAGACAGTAAACAGTTTATTTAAAATAAATACTGCTGTAAACAGGGTCTGTTTAAACAGTGCCCTACAGTAAACAGTGGTTACGTAAACCGTACAATAAAGTAATCCAGGTCTATGTAAACAGTGCCCGCGAGTAAACAGAGAGAACATTATCCATGCACTGCTGTAAACAGAGTCCATGTAAACAATTCCCTACAGTAAACAATGTTTATGTAAGCTATACCATGCTCTAAAAAGAGTATATGTAACAGTGCCCAAGAGTAAATATTTTTTATGTAAACCGTACACTACTGTAAATAGAGTCTATGTAAACAGTGCCTTACAGTAAACAGAGTTAAAGTACACCACCAGTACTGTAAACAGTATAGGTAAACAGTGCCCTCCAGTAAACAGTGTTTGTGAAAACCGTACAATACGGTAAACATGGTCTATGTAAACAGTGCCCTACAATAAACAGAGTGAAAGTTGACCATGAGCTGCTGTAATCAGAGTCCATGAAAACAGTTACCTGCAGTAAAATGTGTTTCTATAAGCCGTAGCCTGCTGTAAACAGAGTCTATCTCACAGTCCCCTTCAGTGGATAGTTTTAATGTAAACCGTACACTGCTGTAAACAGAGTCTATTAACAGTGTCCTACCATAAACAGTGTTTATGCAAAATGTACACTACTGTAAACAGAGTGAATGTAAACCGGACGCAACTGCAAACAGTGTCTATGTAAACAACGCCCTACAGTAAACAGTGCCAACATAAACCGTACTCTGCTGGAAAACAGAGTCTATGTAAACAGTGTCCTGCAGTAAACAGTGTCTATGTAAACCGTTCACTGCTGTCAGAGAGTGGGACTTTAACCTGGTGTTGTAAGAATTCTTACTATGTGAAGAGTGCCCGACAGTAAACAGTTTTTGAAAACCGTACCCTGCTGTAATAAGAGTCTATGTAAACAGTGCAACACAGTAAGCAGTGTTTATGTAAACCTATACTGTTGTAAACAGAGTCTATGCAAACAATGCCCACCAGAAAACATTGTTTAGATACACCGTGCACTGCTGTAACCGGAGTCTACGCAAACAGTGCCCTACAGTAAACAGTGTTTATGTAAACCGTACGCTGCTATAAACAGAGTTTATGTAAACAGTGCACTACAGTAAACAGTGTTTATGTAAATCGTAACTGCTATAAACAGGGTCTACGCAAACCGTGCCCTACATTAAACAGTATTTAAACAGTGCCATACAGTAAACAGAGTCTATATTAAAAGTCCCAAACAGTAAACAGTAGTAAAGCAATGCCCTACAGTAAACAGTCTATGTAAACAGTGCCAACAGTAAACAGTGCTGATGTGAACCGTGCGCTGATGTAAACGGCGTCAAGGTAAACAGAGCCCTGCGGTAAACAGCGTTTAGGTTATCCGTACACTGCTGTAATCAGAGTTTTTGTAATCAGTGACCTACTGGAAACAGTTGTTATGTAAAAAGTACACTGCTGTACTGAGCAGCGCTCTAAAAGCTAATGATTTGAAATAAACCTGTTGGTCTTCTTACTCTGCTCACCCCAGTCCAACGCCGGCATTTCCACATTATGTAAACAGCATCCTACAGCAAACAGTGTGTATGTAAAATGTACACTGCTGTAAGGAAAGTCAGTGAAAACAGTGCCTTACAGTAAATAGAGAAATTGAACCGTACACTACTGGAAACAGTCTATGTAGAAATGCCCTCCAGTAAACAGTATTTAAACAGCACCATGCAGTAAACAGAGTGAAAATAATCCTTACATTAATGTAAACAGACCCTTTGTAAACTTTGCCTTCCAGTAAACCGTACACTGCTGTAAAATGAGTCTATGTAATCAGTGCCCTACAGTAAATAATGTTTCTGTAAATCGTACTCTGCTGTAAACAATGCCTGTGTAATCAGTGGACTACACTAAACAGTGTATATGTAAACTGTACACTGCTGTAAACATAGTCTACGTAAACAGGGCTCTGCAGGAAACAGAGTGAACGCAAACCATACACTAATGTAAACAGAGCCTGTGTAAGCAGAGCCTTACCAGAAGCAGTGTTTACGTAAACTGTACACTACTGTAAACAGAGTCTATGCAAACAGTGCCCTACAGTAAACCGTGCATATGTAAAATGTACACTGCTGTAAACACAATGCAATATAGTAAACAAAATTTAAACTGTGCCCTACAGTAACAGAGTCGATGTAAACAGTGCCCTACAGCAAACAGGGTGAAAGTAAACCATACACTTCTGTAAACAGAGTTTATGTAAACAGTGCCCTACAGTAAACAGTGTTTCCGTAAATCGTACACTGCTGTAAACATTGACTATGTAAGCAGTGCCCTACACTAAGCAGTCATCGTAACAGTGCGCTACAGTTACCAATGTTTATGTAAACCGTACACTACTGCAAACAATCTTTGTACATGTGCCCTGCAGTTAGCATAGTCTATTTAAACATTGTCCTGCAGTAAACAGTATACTTAAACCGGACATTTTTGCAAACGGAGGCTATGGAAACAGAGCCGCACAGTAAAAAGGCTTATCGTAAACTGTGCACTGGTGTAAACAGGCTATGTAAACAGTGCCGGATTGTTAACAGTCTTTATGGAAACCGTACACTGCTGTAAATAGTCTATGCAAACAGTGCCCTGCAGTAAACATTGTTTATGTAAACCGTACACTACTGTAAACAGAGTCTATGTAAATATAGCAGTACAGTAAACAGTGTTTATATAGAAGGTATACACTGGAAACAGAGTCCACGTAAGCAGTGCCCTGCGGTAAACAGTGTTAATGTAAACCGAATACTGCTGTAAACAATGCCTGACAGTAAACAGTGTTAATGTAACCAGTACACTGTTTTAAACAGTCTATGTAAACAGTGCCTAATGTAAACATGGTCAATTTAAACAGTGCTCTACAGTAAACAATATTTCAACCGGACATTGCCGTAAACAGAGTCTATCTGAACCGGACCTGAAATTAACAGTGTTTATGTGAACCGTACGTTGTTGTAAACATAGTCTATGTAAACAGCGCACTACAGTAAACAGTGTGTATGTAAACCGTACACTGCTGGAAAGTCGACGTAAACAGTGCCCTACAATAAACAGTGCTTATGTAAACCGTACACTGCTATAAATCGTATATGCTAAAAGCGCGTACTGTAAACAGTGTTTTTGTGAACCGCACCCTGCTGGAAAAGGAGTCTGTGTAAACAGTGCCATACAAGATTGCTGACCATACAGCTGTACTGGGTAGGATCTCGAACAGCGATGAGTCAGAATACTGGACGGAGATAGAGAACCCAGTGGTGTGGTTTAACGACAATAATCTCATCCTCAATGTCAGCAAAACTGCAGAGCTGGTCATTGACTTCAGGAAGTGAAGTATTTTATACACACCTCTCTGCGTCAATATAGCCGTGGTGGAGATGGTTTACAGCTTCAAATTATTAGGTGTGCACATATAGAACATATGTCCTGGTCCACCCTTGGTCGACGCTAAAATCAAGAAAGCAGTACAGCACCCTGCTGTAAAAAGGAAACGCTCACCACCACTCGCAATTGCCAAACTTTCAATGGGTTTTGGAAAGCTGCGATTTCTTCACAGTGCCGAAAGCAATCACCATCCGTCTCTTGCTATTTGAGGTTAAGTTCATTTAGAATTGAAAAGATGATAGTTAGCCTCCAAATTTCATCTGCAATCAAATCAGCAGTGAGGACAATTTCTCCAGGAGGAAAGCATGGAATTCGGACCTCAGTTCGTAAACTCTGAATATCTCCCTTGTTCAGTGATCATTACAGTAACTCTTCAAGCGGATGATGTCAACCGTCATTGGGATTGACTGATCGCTGTATCGATGCAATGCTTTAATGTAGTTTTAATGGTCAGCAAAACACTTTCAGCCATCCTTGGAGGGCGACGATGTGATGAATTCCAATGGCTCTCATTATATCCCTTGCCAACTGTTCAGTTCAGTGCATGGTGTGACTATGAGGGATATAGACCCTCTCCAGATCACTTGAGTAATGTTTAGGGATGCCAAAACGATCGAGATAATAGCCTTGTTCATCATCAGTGATCACCGCGCCTTCAGCCGCCGCCATCCGCGATCGCACTTTGACCCCAGGTTCAGGTCTCAACACTCCGGGCCGCATGAGTACTGATGAACGGCTGGCCCCGTGACGCTCCCGACACCCGCCCGCGACCCACCTGCGTGTTGCCACCTCCACTTCGAAAATGCGTGCTTGAGATACATTGTGCCCGTGCCTGAAGCCAGCGTCAGCTTGAGATCACTGGTTACTTCACAGCATCAACTTAATTATAAGTTCAAACCTGCCTCACCTTGGGCGCTGCCTGACGTTTTTAATATTTCCAAAACATATGTTTTGCACCGATTAAAAGCAGACCCAGATTTCAAAATTAGATGTAGGTGTATTTTTTAGAGGTCGCACTACAATTATTTTTTAATGCGGCTTGTGCCACGTGTTTACTTTCTGGCTCTCACTGAGAAAACCCAAGTTCGATTCCAGCTCTGCTTGATCTGTTTGATTTGATTTGATTTGAGTTATTATTCTCACATTATCATGGTTTATTGCATGCTATACAGAGAACGCATACAGCACATAGGGAAGGAAGGAGCGACCGCAGAATGTAATGTTACAGTTATAGCTCGGGTGTAGAGAAAAGATCAACTAAATACAAGGTTGGTCCATTTAAAAGTCTGATGGCAGCAGGGAAGAAGCTGTTCTTGAGTCGGTTGGTACGTGACTTCAAACTTTTGTATATTTTTACTGACGGAGGAAGGTGGATGAGAGTATGTCCGCGGTGCGTGGGGTTCTAAATTATGCTGGCTGCCTTTCCAAGGAAGCGGGAATTATAGATAGAGTCAATGGATTGCAGACTCGTTTGCATGATGGATTGGGCTACCTTCACGACATTTTGTAGTTTCCTGCGGTCTTGGGCAGAGCAGGATCCATACCAAGCTGTGCTACAACCAGGAAGAATGCTTTCTATGGTGCATCTGTAAAGGTTGGTGAGAGTCGCAGCTGACATGCCAAATGTCCTTAGTCTTCTGAGAAAGTAGAGTCTTTGGTGAGCTTTCTTAACTATAGTATCGGCATGTGGGGAACAGGGCAGGATGTTGGTGATCTGGACACTTAAAAGATTGAAGCCTTTGTACTTAATTCCCATTGATGTAGACCGGGGCATGTTCTCCACCACGCTTCCTGAAGCCGATGGCAACCTCCTTCGTTTTGTTGACATTGAGAGAAAGATTATTATCGTGTACCAGTTCACCATATTCTCTATCATACTTTGTCAATTATTCACAACTTAAATGGAGTTAAAGTGCATTAGCGAAATTTACTTTATTGATTATCTGATTTTATTATTTAGAAACGAGATTATGTCGTGGGCGTGTGCCTTTAAGAAAGGTTTTTGTCTCATCACATGGCTTCAGTGAAGCTAAGCTGTGGTTGTGTGATGTTATTACTTTCGCTTTCAATTTTGATTGTTGTGGACTCAGACAGAGAAAAGAAGTGTTTTGGCCCGTTTATCTATTTTCACTGTTAATATCTGACTCGGTTAAAAAAAACATTGATTATAGTTAACTGCTTTGGTAAATTAAACATATATAGTTTTCTCTCCGGAATGGTTGTCAACCTGCTGGTGAGACGAAATTAAATTCTCAGGAAAAGTCAGTCTTAATAAGGTTAGAATGCAGAGTGCTGGGCCACGGCCTTGACATGTGTTTTTTCGTTCATGGGATTTTGCTTTGGATTTGGAACAGTTAAGGGGGAATTCATTAAGTATTATACATAGATTACTGTAGGTATATGGTGTCGTTATGATTGTAATTGATAATAATGCTTGCTGTGTTTCTTTATATACACATGTTAACTAAGGTCTTAGAATAAAGCTTGTGTTGATTAAAGTGTTTAGGAAGACTGTTGAATCACACCTGAAGGGGAGGCTCTTGTGTTCATCCGAGCCAAATTCAACATAAAGCTTGTCGGTCAGTTGGACTTCTTAACATTGTTTGGAGTTTCTTAACCCTGGCCTATTACAATTATTTACTCAGGCAAATGTAATAATCTATTTTGGGTTTTGTTCATGATACAGTGTTCCACATATCACGAAAAGCACGCAAGTAGTTCGACACCAGCCTGGACCAAGTATCCCGCTTGGTTGCTCCCCCTTCCAGAAACATTCAATCCCTGCACCACAAACGCACCGTGGAAGGTGCGTGGTAGGTGGTTTGAAGTGTGTCTACTTCAATGCCAGGAGTATACGAAACAAGGTAGGGGAACTGGCAGCATGGGTTGGTACCTGGGACTTCGATGCTGTGGCCATTTCGGAGACATGGATAGAGCAGGGACAGGAATGGATGTTGCAGGTTCCGGGGTTTAGGTATTTTAGTCAGCTCAGAGAAGGAGGCAAAAGAGGGGGAGGTGTGGCGCTGCTAGTCAAGAGCAGTATTACGGTGGCAGAGAGGATGCTAGATGGGGACTCTTCTTCCGAGGTAGTCTGGGCTGAAGTTAGAAACAGGAAAGGAGAGGTCACCCTGTTGGGAGTTTTTTATAGGCCTCCTAATAGTTCTAGGGATGGAGAGGAAAGGATGGCGAAGATGATTCTGGATATGAGCGAAAGTAACAGGGTAGTTATTATGGGAGACTTTAACTTTCCAAATATTGAATGGAAAAGATATAGTTCGAGTACAATAGATGGGTCGTTTTTTGTACAGTGTACGCAGGAGGGTTTCCTGAAACAATATGTTGACAGGCCAGCAAGAGGCGAGGCCACGTTGGATTTGGTTTTGGGTAATGAACCAGGCCAGGTGTTGGATTTGGAGGTAGGAGAGCACTTTGGGGACAGTGACCACAATTCGGTGACGTTTACGTTAATGATGGAAAGGGATATGTATACGCCGCAGGGCAAGAGTTATAGCTGGGGGAAGGGCAATTATGATGCCATTAGACATGACTTGGGGGGGAATAAGGTGGAGAAGTAGGCTGCAAGTGTTGGGCACACTGGATAAGTGGGGCTTGTTCAAGGATCAGCTACTGCGTGTTCTTGATAAGTATGTGCCGGTCAGATAGGGAGGAAGGCGTCGAGCGAGGGAACCGTGGTTTACCAAGGAAGTGGAATCTCTTGTTAAGAGGAAGAAGGAGGCCTATGTGAAGATGAAGTGTGAAGTTTAGGTTGGGGCGATGGATAGTTGCAAGGTAGCGAGGAAGGATCTAAAGAGAGAGCTAAGACGAGCAAGGAGGGGACATGAGAAGTATTTGGCAGGAAGGATCAAGGAAAACCCAAAAGCTTTCTATAGGTATGTCAGGAATAAGCGAATGACTAGGGAAAGAGTAGGACCAGTCAAGGACAGGGATAGGAAATTGTGTGTGGAGTCTGAAGAGATAGGCGAGATACTAAATGAATATTTTTCGTCAGTATTCACTCAGGAAAAAGATAATGTTGTGGAGGAGAATGCTGAGACCCAGGCCAATAGAATAGATTGCATTGAGGTACGTAGGGAAGAGGTGTTGGCAATTCTGGACAGGCTGAAAATAGATAAGTCCCCGGGACCTGATGGGATTTATCCAAGGATTCTCTGGGAGGCCAGGGAAGAGATTGCTGGACCTTTGGCTTTGATTTTTATGTCATCATTGGCTACAGGAATAGTGCCAGAGGACTGGAGGATAGCAAATGTGGTCCCTTTGTTCAAAAAGGGGAGCAGAGACAACCCCGGCAACTATAGACCGGTGAGCCTCACGTCTGTAGTGGGTAAAGTCTTGGAGGGGATTATAAGAGACAAGATTTATAATCATCTAGATAGGAATAATATGATCAGGGATAGTCAGCATGGCTTTGTGAAGGGTAGGTCATGCCTCACAAACCTTATTGAGTTCTTTGAGAAGGTGACTGAACAGGTAGACGAGGGTAGAGCAGTTGATGTGGTGTATATGGATTTCAGCAAAGCGTTTGATAAGGTTCCCCACGGTAGGCTATTGCAAAAAATACGGAGGCTGGGGATTGAGGGTGATTTATAGATGTGGATCAGAAATTGGCTAGCTGAAAGAAGACAGAGGGTGGTGGTTGATGGGAAATATTCAGAATGGAGTACAGTCACAAGTGGAGTACCACAAGGATCTGTTCTGGGGCCGTTGCTGTTTCTCATTTTTATCAATGACCTAGAGGAAGGCGCAGAAGGGTGGGTGAGTAAATTTGCAGACGATACTAAAGTCGGTGGTGTTGTCGATAGCGTGGAAGGATGTAGCAGGTTACAGAGGGATATAGATAAGCTGCAGAGCTGGGCTGAGAGGTGGCAAATGGAGTTTAATGTAGAGAAGTGTGAGGTGATTCACTTTGGAAGGAATAACAGGAATGCGGAATATTTGGCTAATGGTAAAGTTCTTGAAAGTGTGGATGAGCAGAGGGATCTAGGTGTCCATGTACATAGATCCCTGAAAGTTGCCACCCAGGTTGATAGGGTTGTGAAGAAGGCCTATGGAGTGTTGGTCTTTATTGGTAGAGGGATTGCGTTCCGGAGTTGGGAGGTCATGTTGCAGCTGTACAGAACTCTGGTACGGCCGCATTTGGAGTATTGCGTACAGTACTGGTCACCGCATTCTCGGAAGGACGTGGAGGTTTTGGAGCGGGTGCAGAGGAGATTTCCCAGGATGTTGCCTGGTATGGAGGGAAAATCTTATGAGGAAAGGCTGATGGACTTGAGGTTGTTTTCGTTGGAGAGAAGAAGGTTAAGAGGAGACTTAATATAGGCATACAAAATGATCAGGGGGTTGGATAGGGTGGACAGTGAGAGCCTTCTCCCGCGGATGGATATGGCTGGCACGAGGGGGCATAGCTTTAAACTGAGGGTTAATAGATATAGGACAGAGGTCAGAGGTAGTTTCTTTACGCAAAGAGTAGTGAGGCCGTGGAATGCCCTACCTGCTACAGTAGTGAACTCGCCAACATTGAGGGCATTTAAAAGTTTATTGGATAAACATATGGATGATAATGGCATAGTGTAGGTTAGATGGCTTTTGTTTCGGTGCAACATCGTGGGCCGAAGGGCCTGTACTGCGCTGTATTGTTCTGTGTTCTAAGCCCTGTTTACCATCCCAAAATGACCTGCAGTAACTCACCAATGTTCCTTAGACATCAACTACCAATTGCACGGCCACTATCATCTTGAAGGACAAGAACTCCCTAAAAGCAGGTTGGGTGTCCCCACACCTCACGGGCAGCAGCGGATCAACAAGGCAGCTCACCGCCACCTACTGAAGGGCAATTCGGGATGGGAATTAAATGCTGCCCGAACCAGAAACTCGCAAATCCCGTAAAAGTGAACTTTGTATAGCATTGCTGCTTTGAATTTCTGCGACATGGGATGAACTGATTTCCATTATTACGGTAGAGCTCATCATATATCTTCTGCTTCAGAGGAACCTGGATCTAAGATATTTCTAACAGCATGAATCCAGGAAAACAGAAACAATGAAGTTGCGGCAGTAAGGTGGAACGGAGTGTTGTGCAATCTATCATGGATTTAAACACTCTCTCCGCCTTTCTCTCTTTAACACTCTCCTTTGTTCTGTTTCTGTTTTGTATCTCGTGGTTTAGGGTGAAGGTTTAAGTTGAGCAGAATATTGTACCATATTTTCTGTTCAGTAAGACATATTTTGCGACTTTGTTACTTTGTGGATCCATTGCAAACATGAAGAATAATTGGCACTACATGACACGAAAGGAGGGTATTTGCTCCATGATTACTGTGTCTGTGCCCATCATTACTGTTATACAGACAGATGGTCAGAACATTGAATATAGGAGTTTGGACGCCTTGCTGAAGGTGTAGAAGACATAAGTAAGTCTACACTTGGAATACTGTGTACAGTTCTGGTCTCACTATTATAGAGATGATATTATTAAACTAGAAATAGTGCTGAAACGTTTTACAAGGGTGCTACCGTAAATTGATATTTTGAGCTATAATGTGCGTTTGGTAGGCGGGGACATTTCCCCCTGGAGTGTAGGAGGCATAGGGGTGAAATTCTCGAAGTCTATCAAGTTAATAGGTCATCGTCAACATATTTTCCCAAAGATAGGGGTATGTAAAACAAGTGGGTATAGGTTTAAAGTTAGAGAGGAGACACACAAAAGGGTCCAGAGAGTAATTCCTTCACAAGTAGGGCGCTGAATGCCTGGACAGTGTTGCCAGAGGAAGTAATAGAAGCGGGTACAATTTTGTCTGATTAAAAGGATCAGGGGTTATGGGGAGAATGCAGAAGAATGGGCGCCATGGATACGTTGGGCCGAAGGGCCTGGTTCCATGCAGTAAACCTCTCGTAATCTGTAACCATATCCAACCTTCCAGCTCTGTAACGCTGCAGATTCGAGCACTCCATCTCTATGCCCAAGTGATTTTGAAATTTTGCTCTGGGTGTCTACCTCTATCATCCTCATGGACAATGGTCCCTGAGTGATTGAAAGGATCTGAGAAACAGGCAGGAAATGACATTGAGGCCGAAGCTCAGCTGCGATCAAACTGGATGTTGGGTCAGGAGTGAGTGGCCGGGTCGTCTCACTATGTTGTCATTTACTACCAGTTCCAGTTGCCACAGTACTCGCAGATGATTATAACTGCGCGATACAATTTTTAAGTTACATCTTTCCATCAATTAATTCAATGTTCGGGGACACAGTTCAGTTATCAAGTCTACACAGCCTCTGAGGTTGGTGGAGGCAGATTCAACAGTGGTTTACAAATTTCAATGCGAGAAACGACAGCAATCAAATGCATGCCTCTGGGAAAAGGTCGGTCGAGTGGGATTGAATGATCTGCGAATCTAAAGAGCCGCTGAGGTTAAACGGAATGAATGTCCTCTTTCTTTACTTGACGCACTTTTACGTTTTTGGTCACGTCTGGCTGTGAGATGATGTGCACCAACACACTGGAGTTCCCCTCAATGCTCCCCACCACGGCGAGTATGATCACGGTAATCCTTCATATACAATGTGTCCATGTTTGAAGTCAGCGTCAGCTTTAGCTCACTGGTTACTTCACAGCATCAACTTAATTGTAAGTTCGAACCTGTCTTACCGCGGGCGCTACCTGGCGCTTTTATTATTTCCAAAACATGTGTTGCATAAATAAAAGCAGCAGCACATTTATAATTAGAAGTGGGTGTATTTTGTTTAGAGGTTGCAATAATTGTTTTTAAAAGAGGCTTGTGCCACGTGTTTACTTTCTGATCTCACACTGCGGAAACCCAAGTTCGATTCCAGCTATGTACAATAACTGACCTATCACACTTTGTCAATTACTCACTACCTAAATGGAGGAAAGGAGCATTAACGATTATCTATTATACATTTTTTGAAATTTCGGAACAAGATAGTTTACGAAGGCGAATTGATTAATCCAGTTTTTTTCCACGTGAAACGCTGTTCCCAGATCTCCAAGAACACTCAGGGAGTTCGAAAGCATCCAGGACCAAGCAGTGCGCTTGATTGCTCCTCCTGCCACAAGCATTCAATCCCTCGGCCAAAGCCATCCCAAAATGCACCGCATTAACTCAACAAAGTTCCCCAGGCAATTGTTCCGAAGACAGCACCTTCCAGACTGCGACCACTATCATTTAGAAGGAGTAGACAAGCCCCTACTTCGGAAAATCACCAACTGCAATTTCCCTCCAAATCACTCACCACTCCCATTTGGAACCAGACAAACCTTCCTTCACGGTAACGGTGAATAAGACATTTAGCTTCCTCCCTAAAAGCACGCTGGGTGTACCCAAAAATCATGGTCTGCAACGAGTCAAGAAAGCAGCTCACCTTCTTCAGGGCAACTTGGGATGGACAATAAATTATGTCCTAACCAGCAACTCTCACATCCAGTGAAAGTGATATTTTTAATGCAATGGTGCTTTGAATTTCTGGGGCCTGGGATGAACTGTTCTCCGTTCTTAAAAAATAAACATCGATTACCCAATTCATTTATTCCAATTAAGGGGCAATTTAGCACGGCCAATCCACTTACACTGCACATCATTGGGTTGTGGGGGGAAACCCATGCAAAAATGGGAAGAGTGCGCAAACTCCACACGGACGGTGACCCGGAGCCGGGATCGAAACTGAGAACTCGGCGCCTTCCGGCAGCAGTGCTAACCACTGCGCGAACGTGCTGCCGCTGTTTTTTAATTCTAATGGTAGAATGAATCATATAACTTCTACCTCAGAGGAAACTGGGCCTCAGGTATTTCTAACAGCATGAATCCTGGAAGAGAGAAACAATGTGCTTGCTGCAGTCAGGTGGAACTGAGTGGTGTGCAATCTGCTCCAGCGTGAAATGGTCTCTTCCCCTTTCTCTCTTTACCACCCTCCTTTATTCTGTTTCTGTTTTGTTTCTATTGGTATCGGGTGAAGATGTGATTTGCTGTGGGTCTCTTGACGAAGATATTCGTCGGCACCTTTTTCCAGTCAGATAGATTCTGCGACTTTGTTGCTTTTTGGACCCAGTGCAAACATGATGAATAATTGGATATTCACAACACTGAAGGGAGTTCTTTGTTCCCCAATTACTGCGTCTGCCCATTATTACGATTATACAGATACATGGTCAGATAATTGAACACAAAAGTTGGGATGTCTTGCTGAAGTTCTACAAGACGTTGGGAAGGACACACTTGGAATATTGTGTACAGTTCTGGTAACCCTAATATGGACAGGATATTATTAACCTAGAAAGTGAGCAGAAAAGATTTGAAAGGCCGCTACCGAATTTGAGGGTTTGAGTTATAAGGAGCGGCTGTTTAGACTGGAACATTAGTCTTGAAATGTGGGAGTCTTTTAAGGAAAGGTTGATTAGCGTTCAGGACAGACATGTCCCTGTGAAAATGAGGGATAGAAATGGCAAGATTAGGGAACCATGGATGACGGGTGGAATTGTGAGACTAGCTAAGATGAAAAAAGAAGCATACATAAGATTTAGGCAACTTAAATCTGATGAAGCTTTGGAGGAATAAAGGAAAAGTAGGACAAATCTCAAACGCGCAATAAAGAAGGCTAAAAGGGATCATGACATATCTTTGGCTAACAGGGTTAAGGAAAATCCCAAAGCCTTTTATTCGTATATAAGGAGCAAGAGGGTAACTAGAGAAAGGATTGGCCCACTCAAAGACAAAAGAGGGAATTTATGCATGGAGTCAGAGGAAATGGGTGCGATTCCTAATGAGTACTTTGCATCGGTATTCACCAAGGAGAGGGACATGACGGATGTTGAGGCTAAGGATGGATGTTTAAATACTCTAGGTCAAGTCGGCATAAGGAAGGGTGAGGTTTTGGGTGTTCTCAAAGGCATTAAGGTGGACACGTACCCAGGTTCCTGTACAGAACTCTGGTACGGCCGCATTTGGGGTATTGCGTACAGTTCTGGTCACCGCATTATAGGAAGGACGTGGAGGCTTTGGAGCGGGTGCAGAGGAGATTTACCAGGATGTTGCCTGGTATGGAGGGAAAATTTTATGCTGAAAGGCTGATGGACTTGAGGTTGTTTTCGTTGGAGAGAAGAAGGTTAAGAGGAGACTTAATAGAGGCATACAAAATGATCAGGGGGTTGGATAGGGTGGACAGTGAGAGCCTTCTCCCGCGGATGGAAATGGCTGGCACGAGGGGACATAGCCTTAAACTGAGGGGTAATAGATATAGGACAGAGGTCAGAGGTAGGTTCTTTACGCAAAGAGTAGTGAGGCCGTGGAATGCCCTACCTGCTACAGTAGTGAACTCGCCAACATTGAGGGCATTTAAAAGTTTACTGGATAAACATATGGATGATAATGGCATAGTGTAGGTTAGATGGCTTTTGTTTCGGTGCAACATCGTGGGCCGAAGGGCCTGCACTGCGCTGTATTGTTCTATGTTCTATGTTCTATGGATCTATCCCATTTAATGAGGGAAGCGAGGGAAGAAACAGCTGGGGCCTTAACAGATATCTTTGCAGCATCCATGCGCACCGGTGAGGTCCCGGAGGACTGGAGAATTGTTCATGTTGTCCCTTCGTTTAAGAAGGGTATCAGGGATAATCCAGGGAGTTCTAGACATGTGAGCTTGACGTCAGTGGTAGGCAAACTGTTGGAGAAGATACTGAGGGATAGGATATACTCACATTTGGAAGAAAATCGACTTATTAGTGATGGGCAGCATAGTTTTGTGCAGGGAAGGTCATGTCTTACAAACCTAATAGAATTCTTTGAGGAAGTGACAAAGTTAATTGATGAGGGAAGGGCTGTAGATGTCATATACATGGACTTCAGTAAGGCGTTTGATAAAGTTTTCCATGGCAGGTTGATGGAAAAAGTGAAGTCGTATGGGGTTCAGGGTGTACTAGCTAGATGGATAAAGAACCAGCTCGGCAACAGGAGACAGAGTAGTGGTGGAAGGGAGTGTCTCAAAATGGAGAACGGTGACTAGTGGTGTTCCACAGGGATCCGTGCTCGGACCACTGTTGTTTGTGATATACATAAATGATCTGGGCGAAGGTATAGGTGGTTTGATTAGCAAGTTTGCAGTTGATACTAAGATTGGTGGAGTTGCAGATAGCGAGGAGGACTGTCAGAGAATACAGCAAAATATAAATAGATTGGAGAGTTGGGCAGAGAAATGGCAGATGGAGTTCAAACCAGGCAAATGCGAGGTGATGCATTTTGGAAGATCTAATTAAAGAGCGGACTATATGGTCAATGGAAGAGTCCTGGGGTAAATTGATGTACAGAGAGACCTGGGCGTTCAGGTCCATTGTGCCCTGAAGGTGGCAACGCTGGTCGATAGAGTGGTCAAGAAGGCATACGGACGGGGTATTGAGTACAAGAGTCGGCAGGTCATGTTACAGTTGTATAGGACTTTGGTTAGGCCACATTTGGAATACTGCGTGCAGTTCCGGTCGCCACATTACCGGAAGGATGTGGATGCTTTGGAGAGGGTGCAGAGGAGGTTCACCAGGATGTTGCCTGGTATGGAGGGTGCTAGCTATGAAGAAAGGTTGAGTAGATTAGGATTGTTTTCGTTGGAAAGATGGAGGTTGAGGGGGGGGACCTGATTTAGGTATACAAAATTGAGAGGTATGGACAGGATGGATCGCAACAAGCTTTTTCCAAGAGTGGGGGTGTCAATTACAAAGGGTCACGATTTCAAGGTGATAGGGGGAAAGTTTAAGGGAGATGTGCATGGAAAGTTTTTTACGCAGAGGGTGGTGGGTGCCTGGAACGCTTTGCCAACGGAGGTGGTAGAGGCGGGCACAATAGCATCATTTAAGATCCATATAGACAGATATACGAACGGGCGGGGAACATAGGCTAGTAGATCCTTGGAAATTAGATGACAGGTTTAAATAAAGGATCTTGATCGGCGCAGGCTGGGAGGGCCGACGGGCCTGTTCCTGTGCTGTAATTTTCTTTGTTCTTTGTTCTTTGTTTGGAGCCTAGGGGTGATCTTGACGACGGCGATAAAATAATAGTTCAGGTAGATTATCCCAAAGGTAGTATCCAAAACTAGAGGGCATAGGTTTAAGGTGAGAGGGAAGAGATACAAAACGATCCAGATGAACAATTGTTTCACACAGAGGGTGGGGAGTGTCTGGAATGAGCTGGCAGAGGCAGTAGTAGAAGCGTCTCCAATCCTGCCTTTTAAAAAGCATTTAAATAGTTATATGTAGAAGATGGGTATATAGGAATATGACCAATTGTGGGCAATTGGACAGGCTTTGTGTAGTAAAAATTGGGCGACATGGACAAGTTAGGCCGAAGGGCCTATTCCCATGCTGTAAAGGTCTATGACTCTGTGACCTGTCCCACCTTCCAGATCTGTGTCCCTGCAGCTTCGAGCACTCCATCTGTATGTCCAAATCGGTTTGAATTTCTGCCTCCATTTTTCTCATGGACAGTGAACATTGAGGGATGAAAGTATCAGAGGAATAGGCAGGAAATGACATTGAGGCAGAAGCTCAACTGTGATCAAATTAAATGTTGGGGCAGGAGTGAGTGGTCGTGTTGTCATTTGCTATCAGTTCCAGTTGCCAGAGTACTCGTAGATGAATAAAACTGCGAGATAAGAGTTTTAAGTTACATCTTTCCAACAATTATTTCAATTTTCTGGGATAGATTTCAATTATCTGGTCTGCACTGCCTGTGAGATTGGTGGAGGCAGATACAACAGTGGTTTACAAATTTCAACGCGAGAAACGACAGCAATGAAATGCATGTCTCTGTGGAAAGGTCGGTCGAGTGCCATTGAATGATCTGCTAATCTAAAGAGCCGCTGGTGTCAAACGGAATGAATATCCTCCGTCGGTCCTTCACGCAGTTTTAGGTTTTTGGTCACGTCTGGCTGTGAGGTGATGTGCACCAACAACTGGAGTGTCCCGCTATGCAACCCACCACGGCGAGTATGATCACGGTAATCCTTCATATACAATGTGTCCGTGCTTTAAACCAGCGTTAGCTTGAGCTCACTGGTTACTTCACAGCATCAACTTAATTGTAAGTTCGGGATTGTCTCACCGTGGGCGCTGCCTGGCGTTTTTAACATTTCCAAAACATGTGTTGCATAAATAAAAGCAGCAGCACATTTATAATTAGAAGTGGGTGTATTTTGTTTCGCGTTTGCACTGATCTGTTTTGAAAAGGGGCTTGGGCCACGTGTTTACTTTCTGATCTCACACTGCGGAAACCCAAGTTCGACTCCAGCTCTGTACAATAGCTGACCTATCACACTTTGTCAATTACTCACAACCTAAATGGAGAAAAAGAGCTTTACAAATTATCTATTGTAGGTTCTTTGAAATTTCGGAACAAGTTTGGTTCCGCAGCGAATTGATTAATCCATTTTTTTCCACGTGAAACGCTGTTCCCCAGATCTCCGAGAAAACTCAGGTAGTTCGAAAGCATCCAGGACCAAGCAATGCGCTTGATTGCTCCTCCTGCCACAAGCATTCAATCCCTCCGCCACAGACATCCCAAAATGCACCGCAATAACTGTATGTCCAAATCGGTTTGAATGTCTGCCTCCATTTTTCCTATCGACAGTGAACATTGAGGGAATGTAAGTATCCGAGGAACAGGCAGGAAATGACATCGAGGCAGAAGCTCAGCTGCGATCAAACGGATGTTGGGGCAGGAGTGAGTGGCCGGGTCGTCTCACTATGTTGTCATTTGCTATTAGTTCCAGATGCCACAGTACTCGCAGATGAATATGACTGCGAGATGAGATTTTTAACATACATCTTTCCAACAATTATTTCAATGTTCTGGGATACAGTTC
This sequence comes from Scyliorhinus torazame, assembly GCF_047496885.1. Classification (NCBI taxonomy): domain Eukaryota; kingdom Metazoa; phylum Chordata; class Chondrichthyes; order Carcharhiniformes; family Scyliorhinidae; genus Scyliorhinus; species Scyliorhinus torazame. The sequence goes on along the minus strand of NW_027308019.1, from coordinate 24,181 downwards.
AATTATCTGGTCCACACTGCCTGTGAGATTAGTGGAGGCAGATACAACAGTGGCTTTCAAATGTCAATGCGAGAAACGACAGGAATCAAATGCATGTCTCTGGGGAAAGGTCGGTCGAGTGGGATTGAATGAACCGCTAATCAAACGAGCCGCTGACGTTAAACAGAATGAATGTGCGCTGTCGGTACTTCACGCACTTTTATGTTTTTGTCACGTCTGGCTGTGAGATGATGTGCACCAACACCTGGAGTTTCTCGTCAATGTTACCGACCACGGCGAGTGTAATGACGGTAATCATTCATATACAATGTGTCCATGTTCGAATCCAGCATCAGCTTTAGCTCACTGGTTATTTCACAGCATCAACTTAATTGTAAGTTCGAACCTGTTTCACCGTGGGCGCAGCCTGGCGATTTTTAATGTTCCCAAAACATGTGTGTTGCATAAATAAAAGCAGCAGCACATTTATAATTAGAAGTGGGTGTATTTTGTTTAGAGGTTGCATTGATCTGTTTTGAAAAGAGGCTTGTGCCACCTGTTAACTTTCTGATCTCACACTGCGGAAACCCAAGTTCGATTCCAGCTCTGTACACCTTGAAGGTGGTTTGTGGAGGAGCTGTTGTCAAGTGACAGTTAATCCGAAACATTTCTTCAGTGTTTCCCTCCCTACCTCCTCCTCTAACCGAAAAAAAGACAATCACTGTAAGGATCCCAGCCGAATAAAGATCAGGAGGGAGACTCGAGGGCAAGTGGAAGTGGAAAGAAGTTGAACCGTGACGTCACAGCCTGCAGTGAAAGAGCGCGAGGAGAGCGGCGGATACTCAGTGAAAGAGCGCGAGGAGAGCGGCGGGGACTCAATGAAAGAGCGCGAGGAGAGCGGCGGAGACTCAGGGAAATAGCGCGAGGAGAGCGTCGGAGACTCAGGGAACGAGCGCGAGGAGAGCGGCGGTGACACAGTGAAAGAGCGCGAAGGGAGCGGCGGGGACTCAGTAAAAGAGCGCGAGGAGAGCGGCGGGGACACTGGATAAAAGAGCACGAGGAGAGCGGCGGGGACTCCGTGAAAGAGCGCGAGGAGAGCGTCGGAGACTCAGGGAACGAGCGCGAGGAGAGCGGCGGAGACTCAGTGAAAGAGAGTGAGGAGAGCGGCGGAGACTCTGTGACAGAGTACGAGGAGAGGGCGGGGACACAGTGAAAGAGCGCGAGGAGAGCGGCGGATACTCAGTGTAAGAGCGAGAGGAGATCGGCGGAGACACAGTGAAAGAGCGCGAGGAGAGCGGCAGGGACACTGGATAAAAGAGCACGAGGAGCGGCGGGGACTCCGTGAAAGAGCGCGAGGAGAGCGGCGGGGACTCAGTGAAAGAGCGCGAGGAGAGCGGCGGGGACTCCGTGAAAGGAGCGCGAGGAGAGCGGCGGGGACTCAGTGAAAGAGCGCGAGGAGAGCGGCGGAGACTCAGGGAAAGAGCGCGAGGAGAGCGGCGGGGACTCAGTGAAAGAGCGCGAGGAGAGCGGCGGAGACTCAGTGAAAGAGCGCGAGGAGAGCGGCGGGGACACAGTGAAAGAGCGCGAGGAGATCGGTGGGGACACAGTGAAAGAGCGCGAGGAGAGTGGCGGTGACTCAGGATAAAAGAGCGCGAGGAGAGCGGCGGAGACTCAGCGAAAGAGCGCGCGGAGAGCGGCGGGGACTCAGTGAAAGAGCGCGAGGAGAGCGGCGGAGACACAGTGAAAGAGCGCGAGGAGAGCGGCGGGGACTCAGTGAAGGAGCGCGAGGAGAGGGGCGGGGACACAGTGAAAGAGCGCGAGGAGAGCGGCGGAGACACAGTGAAAGAGCGCGAGGAGAGCGGCGGGGACACAGCGAAAGAGCGCGAGGAGAGCGGCGGGGACTCAGTGAAAGAGCGCGAGGAGAGCGGCGGAGACACAGTGAAAGGGCGCGAGGAGAGCGGCGGAGACACAGTGAAGGAGCGCGAGGAGAGGGGCGGGGACACACGATAAAACAGCACGAGGAGAGCGGTGGAGACACAGGATAAAAGGGCACGAGGAGGGGAGTGGGTAGCGAGGGTAAAAGAGCGCGATGAGAGCGGCGGGGACACAGCTGCCGGAGAAGCAGCCTTCAGATTTTCGGCGGGAGCAGTGGCCAGGAGTTTGTCGGGCAGGTGCGTTTTCCTCTTTAAAAACTTACCTTGAAGAGTGACATCACAGCAAAACAGTGACCTGATTGGCTGGGAAGGAAACTGCTCCAATTAGCAGTCGCTGGGAGAAACTTAACTCTTTGTGTGCCGGTAAGTGTGGAAGGAAGTGAATGAGTTACCAATTTAGAAGCATGCTGGGAATATTAACTATATTTTAACACTGCTTTTGAGCGAAAATAAGGAGGTCAAGTAATGTAAACCAAATACTGCTTAGTGTGTGGTACTGGCCGTATTATGATAATATGTTGTTCTTCAGAAGGACAACAAAATGCGGACTCGAATTCTTTTTAAACCAAGGGCAAAACATTCATATTTCGTCTTGCGTATGTTCCCAAGCTTTATCTCTTCAAAGTTGTTTATTTCAACCTATAAATATAATGGTTTTTGACTGCAGAACTCAGAGTGCAGTGCCTTGGCTTTGCAGCTGAAACACTCTCTCTCCACAAGTATATTTGTGTCAATAAATTTCCTTAAATCGAACCTCGAGGAATTTGTCTTCATTATGATTTTCACGACAAATTGGCGCAGTCGGTGCAGTTTCCCGAATTTAACGGGACGTAAACCCCAAAACGAATCTCTAAACAGGACTCTCTCAGCTGAAAGGGAGAGAGCTACAGCGCGACCCCAGCTGAAAGGGGGGTCTGCGGCTCGGCAGCCTTAATTACTGGCCAGTGACTCATGCTCGGAGAGTTATCTTAGTTGATAAATTAATGATAGCTGCATGGGAAGAAAAAGGTGCCTTAGAGACTGAAATAAATAAAAAAAAGACTTCGAGGTTCGTGAAATGATAAACAGCGGTGTGCGCTCCCTGTAGTATTTGTGAATGATTTCCGATTTCCGCGGTTGTTCTTATTGTTATATATATGTTCTAAAGTATTTAGCAGAACGAACGATGAGCACTAAACTCGCCGCTCACTCACAGGTCGTCCCAAAGCCTCGGTAAAGATATCCGGAGGGAGAAAGAAGGTGAACTCCTTAAAGGTGTCAAAATGAATAAGGAAATGAAAATAAACAATCGTAAAGCAACGGAATGAGGTTGGTAAACCTATATGTCCCGCATAGGAATCTAATGAAGCTGACCCCCTTTCGGAAAAAAAAAACAGGGGAGTAAAAGTAAATAGAAGATTAAGGTAAAAACGAGATTTGTCTGTAGCCGTGAGATAAGGCTAACGGTTAACTGTGAAATTTGTGAGCCGTGAGAATCTGTTTGTTTTGTCGAACCAATTGATTTTAGTCAAAGCATGAAGTGGGTTGTATTTTTTATCGTCTGTCTTTGTGAGTCAGAGATTATAAATTGAGTGATTTTTGTTGAGATTTCTCGAATGAACGGAAACATTGGAAATTACGATCAGTTTAAAAGAAAGAAAGTGCCTTTACGAATAAAAGTAATTGAATATGACTAAGTTTTAGGATACGTGAAAAAACGTAAATGGCATAATGCCAAGTTCTCTGCCTCTTAGATTCTGCAGGACACATTAACCATTTCAGCAGACAGTTGATCTTTTCTGAATTGACAAAGAGAAAATATACGTCTCTAAGAATAGCTAATGCCTATAAAATCAATCATTGGAAATGGACTTAAATGTGTGCTATTCATATCCCCCTCCCAGGGAATGTTTTGCTGCTACTAAAATACTCTCATGGCGCATCTTTGCTTTGAAGTATGGGATCCCACCCGGCATAAAAGGGGGCTGGGTTCCCAACAATGATAATCATTTGAACGAAGGAAATGAGTCCCTCGAACACTGGTTGGAAATAGAGTGAAAGAGGCTATCGTGCAAGGGGCCAAGAAGCATTTCACTCCCAGGAAGAATGAACCGGAACTGGCGACACCTGGCCCTATTTGGCAGACAGACACTCTGCAAATTAGGAGCAGTAATACATCGCATTGATAATGGAATGTTTATAGAACTGTCTCAAATACGAGCTCACCGCCCCCTTCAGTATATAGTCTTTATGTAAACTGTTCACTACTGTAAACAGTCTATGGAAACAGTCCCTTACAGTAAATATTGTTCGTGTAAACTGTACAGTGCTGGAAAGAGAGTATATGTAAATTGTGTCCTTCTGGAAAAAGTGTTTACGTAAAATGTAAACTACTGTAAACAGAGTGAATGTAAACAGTACCTTACAACAACCAGTATTTATGTGAACCGTACACCACTGTAAAAGAAACTCGATGTGAACAATACCCTAAATTAAACAGAGTTTATTAAATCATATACTGCTCTAAACAAAGTCCATGTAAACATTGCCCTGCAGTAAACAGCTAATGTAAACCAGGCACCGCGGCAAACAGCGTTTATGTAAACAGCACCTTACAGTGAACAGTGCCGACGTAAACCGTACTCTGCTGTAAACAGAGTCTATGTAAACAGTGTCCCGCAGTAAACAGTGTCTGTGAAAACCATGCACTGCTGTCCGTGGAGTCTATGTAAACAGTGCCCTACAGTAAAACGTTTTTGAAAACGGTAACCTGCTGTAATAAGAGTCTGTGTAAAGAGTGCACTACAGTAGGCAGTGTTTAGTAAACAGTGCCCGACAGTAAGCAGTGTTTATGTAAATCGTACACTGCTGTAAACAGTTCCCTACGCTAAACAGTCTATGTAAACAGTGCGCAACTGTCAACAATACTTATGTAAACCGTACAATACTGCAAACAGAGTCTATGTACACAGTGCTTTATAGGAAACAATGTTAATGTAAATCATACACTACTGTAAACAGAGTCTTTGTAAATATAGCACTATCGCAAACAGTGTTTACGTAAACGGTATACTGCTGGAAACAGATTCTATATAAACGGTGCTCTACAGTAAACAGTTTATTTAAAATATATACTGCTGTAAACATGGTCTATTTAAACAGTGCCCTGCAGTAAACAGTGGTTACGTAAACCGTACAATACGGAAAACCTCGTCTGTGAACAGTGCCCTCGAGTAAACTGAGAGAAAGAGAACCATGCACTGCTGTAAACAGAGTCTCTGTAAACAGTTCCCTACAGTAAATAGTGTTTATGTCAGCAATATCAGCTCTAAATAGAGGCAATGTAACAGTGCCCAATAGTAAACCGTACACGACTGTAAATAGAGTCTATGTAAACACTGCCTTACAGTAAACAGAGTTAAAGTACACCGTACACTACTGTAAACAGAGTCTAGGTATAAAAAGGGTCTACGCAAACAATGCCCTACTGTAAACAGTGTTTGAGTAAACCGTACAATACAGTAAACATGGTCTATGTAAACATGGTCTACAATAAAGAGTGAAAGTTAACCATGCGCTGCTGTGATCAGAGTCCATGAAAACAGTTACCTGCAGTAAAACGTGTTGATATAAGCCGTAGCCTGCTGTAAACAGAGTCTATCTCACAGTCCCCTTCAGTAAATAGTATTTATGTAAACCGTACACTGCTGTAAACAGTCTATTAAGCAGTGTACTACTATAAACAGTGTTTATGTAAAATGTACACTGCTGTAAACAGAGTGAATGTAAACAGTGCCCTTCAATAAACAGTGTTTATGTGAACCTTACACTGCTGTAAACAGAGTCTATGAAACAGTGTCCTACTGTAAACAGTGTGTTTGTAAAATGTACACTGCTGTAAACAGAGTGAATGTAAACAGTGCCCTTCAATAAACAGTGTTTATGTGAACCGTACACTGCTGTAAACAGAGTCTATTAAACAGTGTCCTACTGTAAACAGTGTGTATGTAAAATGTACACTGCTGTAAACAGAGTGAATGTAAACAGTGCCCTACAATAAACAGTGTTTATGTGAACCGTACACTGCTGTAAACAGAGTCTATTAAACAGTGTCCAACTGTAAACAGTGTTAATGCAAACCGGACGCAACTGCAAACAGTGTCTATGTAAACAACGCCCGACAGTGAACAGTGCCGACGTAAACCGTACTCTGCTGTAAACAGAGTCTATGTAAACAGTGTCCCGCAGTAAACAGTGTCTGTGAAAACCATGCACTGCTGTCCGTGGAGTCTATGTAAACAGTGCCCTACAGTAAAACGTTTTTGAAAACGGTAACCTGCTGTAATAAGAGTCTGTGTAAAGAGTGCACTACAGTAGGCAGTGTTTAGTAAACAGTGCCCGACAGTAAGCAGTGTTTATGTAAATCGTACACTGCTGTAAACAGTGACAAATGTAAACAGTTCCCTACGCTAAACAGTCTATGTAAACAGTGCGCAACTGTCAACAATACTTATGTAAACCGTACAATACTGCAAACAGAGTCTATGTACACAGTGCTTTATAGGAAACAATGTTAATGTAAATCATACACTACTGTAAACAGAGTCTTTGTAAATATAGCACTATAGCAAACAGTGTTTACGTAAACGGTATACTGCTGGAAACAGATTCTATATAAACGGTGCTCTACAGTAAACAGTTTATTTAAAATATATACTGCTGTAAACATGGTCTATTTAAACAGTGCCCTGCAGTAAACAGTGGTTACGTAAACCGTACAATACGGAAAACCTCGTCTGTGAACAGTGCCCTCGAGTAAACTGAGAGAAAGAGAACCATGCACTGCTGTAAACAGAGTCTCTGTAAACAGTTCCCTACAGTAAATAGTGTTTATGTCAGCAATATCAGCTCTAAATAGAGGCAATGTAACAGTGCCCAATAGTAAACCGTACACGACTGTAAATAGAGTCTATGTAAACACTGCCTTACAGTAAACAGAGTTAAAGTACACCGTACACTACTGTAAACAGAGTCTAGGTATAAAAAGGGTCTACGCAAACAATGCCCTACTGTAAACAGTGTTTGAGTAAACCGTACAATACAGTAAACATGGTCTATGTAAACATGGTCTACAATAAAGAGTGAAAGTTAACCATGCGCTGCTGTAATCAGAGTCCATGAAAACAGTTACCTGCAGTAAAACGTGTTTATATAAGCCGTAGCCTGCTGTAAACAGAGTCTATCTCACAGTCCCCTTCAGTAAATAGTATTTATGTAAACCGTACACTGCTGTAAACAGTCTATTAAGCAGTGTACTACTATAAACAGTGTTTATGTAAAATGTACACTGCTGTAAACAGAGTGAATGTAAACAGTGCCCTTCAATAAACAGTGTTTATGTGAACCTTACACTGCTGTAAACAGAGTCTATGAAACAGTGTCCTACTGTAAACAGTGTGTATGTAAAATGTACACTGCTGTAAACAGAGTGAATGTAAACAGTGCCCTTCAATAAACAGTGTTTATGTGAACCGTACACTGCTGTAAACAGAGTCTATTAAACAGTGTCCTACTGTAAACAGTGTGTATGTAAAATGTACACTGCTGTAAACAGAGTGAATGTAAACAGTGCCCTACAATAAACAGTGTTTATGTGAACCGTACACTGCTGTAAACAGAGTCTATTAAACAGTGTCCAACTGTAAACAGTGTTAATGCAAACCGGACGCAACTGCAAACAGTGTCTATGTAAACAACGCCCTACAGTAAACACTGCCAACGTAAACCGCACTCTGCTGGAAAACAGAGTCTATGTAAACAGTGCCCGGCAATCAACAGTGTCAATGTAAACCATTCAGTGCTGTCAACAGAGTCTATGTGAAGAGTGCCCTACAGTAACCAGTTTTTAAAAACCGTACCCTGCTGTAATAAGAGTCTGTGTAAACAGTGCCCTCCAGTAAACAGTGTTTATGTAAATCGTAACTGCTATAAAAAGGGTCTACGCAAACAATGCCCTACAGTAAACAGTATTTAAACAGTGCCATACAGTAAACAGAGTCTCTATAAAATGTGCCAAACAGTAACCAGTATTTAAGCAATGGCCTACAGTAAACAGTCTATGTAAACAGTGCCAACAGCAAACAGTGTGTATGTAAAATGTACACTGCTGGAAGGAAAGTCAGTGAAAACAGTGCCTTACAGTAAACAGAGAAATTAAACCGTACACTACTGGAAACAGTCTCTGTAAGTGCCCTCCAGTAAACAGTATTTAAAAAGCACCATACAGTAAACAGAGTGAAAGTAATCCTTACATTAAAGTAAACAGACCCTTTGTAAAATATGCCTTCTCGTAAAACGTGTTAATGTAAACCGTACACTGCTGTAAAAAGAGTCTGTGTAATCAGTGCCCTACAGTAAACAGTGTTTCTGTAAATCGTACTCTGCTGTAAACAATGTCTGAGTAATCAGAGGACTACACTAAACTGTGTATATGTAAACGGTACACTGCTGTAAACAGAGTCTACGTAAACAGGGCCCTGCCGTAAACAGAGTGAAAGCAAACTGTACACTACTGTAAACAGAGTCTGTGCAAACAGTGCCCTACAGTAAACCGTGCATATGTAAAATGTACACTGTTGTAAACAAAGACTATGTACACAGTGCACTAACGTAAACAATATTTAAACTGTGCCCTACAGTAACAGAGTCTATGTAAACAGTGCCCTACAGCAAACAGGGTGAAAGTCAGCCATGCACTTCTGTAAACAGAGTATATGTAAACAGTGCCCCACAGTAAACAGTCATCCTAACAGGGCGCTACTGTAAACAATGTTTATGTAAACCGTACACTACTGCAAACAATCTTTGTACATGTGCCCTGTAGTTTATATAGTCTATTTAAACAGTATCCTGCATTAAACAGTATTCTTAAACCGGACATTTCTGCAAACGGAGACTATGGAAACAGTGCCGCACAGTAAACAATCTTATTGTAAACCGTACACTGCTGTAAATAGTCTCTGTATACAGTGACCTACAGTTATCAGTGTTTGAGTAAACCGTACACTACTGAAAACAGAGTCTATGTAAATATAGCACTACAGTAAACAGTGTTTATATAAACGGTATACACTGTAAACAGTCTAGAAAACAGTGCCCTGTTGTAAACAGGCTATATAAACAGTGCCGGATAGTTAACAGTCTTTATGTAAACCGTACACTGCTGTAAATAGTCTATGCAAACAGTGCCCTGCAGTAAACATTGTTTATGTAAACCGTACACTGCTGTAAATAGTCTATGTAAACAGTGCCCTGCTGTAAACAGTGTTAATGTAAACCGTACACTGTTTTAAACAAACTATGTAAACAGTGCCTAATGTAAACATAGTCAATTTAAACAGTGCCCTACAGTAAACAATATTTAAACCGGACATTGCTGTAAGCAGAGTCTATATTTACTGGACCTGCAGTAAACAGTGTTTATGGGAACCGTACCACTGTTGTAAACATAGTCTATGTAAACAGCGCACTGCAGTAAACAGTGTGTATGTAAACCGTACACTGCTGTAAAGTCGACGTAAACAGTGCCATACAGTAAACAGTGTTTATATAAACCGTACCTGCTATAAATAGTATATGCAAACAGTGCGTACTGTAAACAGTGTTTATGTGAAACGCACCCTGCTGTAAAAAGAGTCTGTGTAAACAGTGCCAGACAAGATTGCTGACCATACAGCTATACTGGGTAGGATCTCGAACAGCGATGAGCCAGAATACTGGACGGAGATGGAGAACCCAGTGGTGTGGTTTAACGACAATAATCTCACCCTCAATGTCAGCAAAACTGAGGAGCTGGTCATTGACTTCAGGAAGTGAAGTATTTTATATACCCCTCTCTGCATCAACGAAGCCGTGGTGGAGATGGTTTACAGCTTCAAATTATTAGGTGTGCACATACAGATCATATGTCATTGGTCGACGCTAAGACCAAGAAAGCACTGCAGCGCATATACGTCCTCAGGAAACTAAGAAAATTCGGCATGTCCAAACTGACTCTTATCGATTTTAGTAGGTGCACCATAGAAAGCATCCTATCTAGCTGCATCACAGCCTGGTATATCACCTACTCGGCCTAAGAACGTAAGAAACTATAAACAGTCGTGAACACATCCAGTCCATCACACGAACCCGCGTCCCGTCCATTTACTCTGTCTACACCTACCGCTGCCTTGGGAAAGCGGGCAGCAGAATCACATACCCCTAACATCCGGTTTACTCACTCTTCCAACCTCTTCCATCGGGCAGGAGGTACAAAAGTTTGAGAACACGCACGAACAGACTCAAAAACAGCTTCTTATCCGCTGTTACCAGGCTCCTAAACGAACCTCTTATGGACTGGTCTGATCTATTCGCACGCTTCTCTACTGCGTAGTACTACACCTGCGTGCTTCACCCGATGCCAGTGTCTATGTATTTACATGGTGTATTTTATGTTTACTCTATGTATTTTCCTTTCATTTCCGGAATAATCTGTGTGAACTGTACGCAGAACAATGCTTGTCACTGTGCCCCGGGACACGTGACAATAAACCATTCCAATCCAATCCAGCTCTGCCCAATAACCAAAAGTCTGGGTTCCAGGGTGTGCGCGACTGCTGCACTCATTGATAAAGAAAATTCTTAGGTTGAAATGCAATTCGGCATTGTAAAAGTTTGCGCGAATGCAATTTTGTTTGGATTAAGAAGATTCCCTGAGGAGTTATTTATTGCACTGTGTCAATTGTTCACCACTTAAATGGAGGAAATGTGCATTAAGTATACTTTCTTTATGGATTATCTCATTTTTGATTTGAAAAAGAGGATGTTTACTCAAGCAAATTATTGAATCCATTTTGTGTTTTTCACGTGACACACTCGACCCCATATCTGCAAGAACACTCAAGACATTCGGAACCACCCAGGATCAAGCACCCCGCTTAATTGCGCTCACTCCAGAAACATTGACTCCCTCCACCGCGGACGCACAGTGGCAGCGCTGCAATCCATCTCAAAATGCACTGCAAATTAAGGTTCCTGAGCCAGCACCTTCCAAATCCACAACCACTATCCATTGGAAGGACAACAAAAGGCCGTAGGTGGAGGTCTTCCCTCAAGTCACACACAACTCCCACTTGGAATCATAGAATCGTTCCTTCACGGGACCGGGAAAATATCCTGAAACTCCCTCCCCCAAAGCACGGTGGGTGCACCTGCACCTCATGGATTGCAGCGGTTCAAGAAGGCAGCTCACCACCACCTTCTCGAGAAGAACTAGAGATGGGAATTAAATACTGCCCGAACCAGCAACTCGCAAATCCCATAACAGTGATCTCTTTAATGCTTTGAATTTCTGGGAGCTGGTTTAGCACAGTGGGCTAATCAGCTGGCTTCTAATGCAGAACAATGTCAGCAGCGCGGCTTCAATTCCGGAACCGGCCTCCTCGAACAGGCGCCGGAATGTGACAATTAGGCGTTTTTCACAGTAACTTCATTGATTCCTACTTGTGACAATTAGCGATCGCTATAATTATTATGAACTGTTCTCAATTCTTCCGGTGGAGAGCATCATGTTACTTCTGCTTCAGAGGAACCTGGATCTTAGGTATTTCTAACAACAGGACTCCTGTTACACAGAAACAAAGTGCTTGATGCAGTAAAGTGGAAGGGTGTGGGGTGCAATCTAATCTGGCTTCAAACGCTCTCCCCCTTTCTCTCTTTAACACTCTCCTTCGTTCTGTTTCTGTTTCTGTTTTCTTTCTCTTGGTATCGGGTGAAGGTTTGATTTGCTGCAGTTCTCCTGAGCAGAATATTCTTCGACACCTTTTTCCAGTCAGACACATTCTGTGACTTTGTTGCTTTTTGGAACCACTGCAAACACGAAGTGTACTTGGAACTTCACAACACTGAAGGAGGATATTTGCTCCATCATTACTGTGTATGTGTCCATCATTACTGTGATACAGGCACATGGTTAGGACATTGAATACAGGAGTTGGGACGTCTTGTTGAAGTTTTAAACGACATTAGTAAGGTCACACTTGGAATACGGTGTATAGTTCCATCTTAGAAACCACATTATTAAACCAGGAAAAGTGCAGAAAAGATTTACAAGGGTGCTATCGGTACTTAATGGTTTGAGTTGTCAGGAAAGACTGGATCGAATGGCGCATTTCCCCCGAGGATCTTTGGAGGTTTAGAGGTGAACTTATAGAGGTCTATAAAATAATGAAGGGCATAGATAAGGTACATAGACAACATTTTTCTCCCAGAGGTAGGGAGTCGACAACTAGAGGGAATAGGTTAAAGGTGAGACGGGAGAGATACAAAAGTGTACAGACGGCATTTTTTTCACACTGAAGGCGTTGAGTGTCTGGAACGATCTGTAATTGGCAGTAATCGAGGCGGTTGCAATTTTGCTTTTTAAAAAGCGTTTTGATAGTTATATGGGTAAGCTGAGTACAGCGGGACATGGGCGAAATGAGGGCAATTGGGACAGGCTTACTGGTAAAAACTGAGCGACTTTTGCATGTTGAACCTTCGGGCCTGTTTCCATGCTGCACACCTGTCTGACTCTATCCCACCTTCCATCTCTGGAATGCAGCAGATTCGAGCACACCCTCTGTCTGTCCAGATCAGATTGAAATGTTGCTGTGGGTGTCTCCATCCATTATTTTTATGGTCAATGATCTTTAAGGGAATGAAAGGTTCTGAGGAACAGGCAGGAAATGACATTCAGGCAGAAGCTCAGCTATGAGCAAACTGAATGGTGGAAGAGGAGTCAGTGGCCGTGCAGTCTCCCCATGTTGTCATTGGTTATCAGTTCCAGTTGTCACATTACTTGCTGATGGATATGGCTGTAAGATAAGATTTCTAAGTTACATCCAAGAGTTATTTCTATATTCATGGATACAGTTCATTTAGAGCCACATTATGCGGACCTAAGGTAATTTTAGATGTGTCGAACGGATCTCACATCTTCACCTTTTATATCCAATAACGCAGCCTCAGCGTATCCCAGCATCCCAAACGGGGAACTACTAACTGATTCCCACAGCGAGTGGTTCTGATCTGGTCTGCACAGCCTGGGATTTGGGTGGAGGCAGATACAACAGCGGTTTCAAAAGGGAGTGGGAGTAACAAGAAACAAATGCATCCCTCTGGGGAAAGGCTGTCGAATGAGATTGAATGATCTGCTAATCCATTTTTCCGCTGAGGTCAAACGGAATGAATGTCCTCCGTCGCTACGTCACGCACTTTAAGTTGTTTGGTGTCGCCTGGCTGTGAGATGGTAGGGACCAACAGCTGGAGTTTCCCCTCAATGTTACCCACCACGTGAGTATGTTGACGGTAATGAGACCATAAGACCATAAGACATAGGAACAGAATTAGGCCACTCGGCCCATCGAGTCCGCTCCGCCATTCAATCATGGTTGATATTTTTCTCATCCCCATTCTCCTGCCTTCTCCCCAGAACCCCTGATCCCCTGATTAAACAAGAATCTATCTATCTCTGCCTTAAAGACACTCAGTGAATTGGCCTCCACAGCCTTCTGCGGCAAAGAGTTCTACAGATTCACCACCCTCTGGCAGATAAAAATCCTCCTGATCTATGTTTTAATGGATCGTCCCTTCTATCTGAGATGGTGCCCTCTGGTTCTAATTGTTCCTACAAGTGGAAACATCCTCCCCACATCCACTCTATCCAGTCCTCGCAGTATCTTGTACGTTTCAATCCTTCTAAACTCCAACGAGTACAGACCCAGAGCCCTCAAACGTTCCTCATACGACAAGTTGTTCATTCCAGGGATCATTCTTGTGAACCTCCTCTGGACCCATTCCAAGGCCAGCACATCCTTCTTTAGATATGCCCAAATCTGCTCACGGTACTCAAAATGGGGCCTTGTACAGCCTCAGAAGTACATCCCTGGTCTTATTCTAGCCCTGTTGACATGAATGCTAACATTGCATTTGTCTTCTTAACTGTTTTTCAAACTTTTATTCTGGGGTCCATTTTCAGCAAACGACCAAGCTTCGGGGCCCCCACGCCGGCCGATCCTCGTGAACCAACATTTGTGCTTACCATTAATGCGAGAGCTGAGCCTGCTTGGTCCTCTCAATCTCACTCCAAGCAGGTTCACAGGGGGAGAGGGCTATGTACATATCGGGTGCAGGTTTCAGCCAGATCCTTTGTGCCGTCTTCATCTTAGTGAGGACGGAAAATCCAACCTCGTACATGGAGGTCGTTGTGAAGGGCAAAAGCAACAAAATGCTTGTTTTGCTCAGCTTCGGATACTCCTCGGAGACGTGATTTTAATGCGCTGTCAAAACTGAGGCGCAGAAGTTCAGTCAGCTTCATTTGGAGTCAGTCTATCCAGTCCATCTACACTTTCCTTACTAATGCTGTTTTCTTTGATGTCCCGGGGCAGTGTGGGAAACATCTGGTGATTTTGGCTTTGTATCGCAATTCCAAACTTTCAATGGGTTTTGGAAAGTTGCGATTTCTTCACAGAGCCGAAAGCAATCACCATCCTTCTCTTGCTATTTGAGGTTCAGTTCATTTAGAATTGAAAAGATGATAGTTAGCCTCCAAATTTCATCAGCAATCGAATCAGCAGAGAGGACAATTTCTCCAGGAGGAAAGTGTGGAATTCGGACCTCAGTTCGTAAACTCTGAATATCTCCCGGATGATGTCAACCGTCATTGGGATTGACTGATCGCTGTATCGATTCAATGCTTTAATGTAGTTTTAATGGTCAGCAAAAAACTTGCAGCCACCCTTCGAGGGCGACGATGTGATGAATTCCAATGGATCTCATTATATCCCTTGCCAACCGTTCAGTTCAGTGCATGGTGAGACCATGAGGGGTATAGACTCTCTCCAGATCACTTGAGTAATGTTTAGGGATGCCAAAAAGATCGAGATAATTGCCGTGTTCATCATCAGTGATCACCGCGCCTTCAGCCGCCGCCATCCGCGGTCGCACTTTGACCCCAGGTTCAGGTCCCAACACTCCGGGCCGCATGAGCACCGATGAACGGCTGGCCCCGTGACCCTCCCGACATCCGCCCGCGACCCACCTGCGTGTTGCCACCTCCACTTCGAAAATGCATACTTTATATACATTGTATCCGTGCCTGAAGCCAGCGTCAGCTTGAGATCACTGGTTACTTCACAGCATTAACTTAATTGTAAGTTCAAACCTGTCTCACCTTGGGCGCTGTCTGGCGTTTTTAATATTTCCAAAACATATGGTTTGCACCGATTAAATGCAGTACAAGTAGCTGTATTATATAGAGGTCGCACTACAATTATTTTTCAAAGCGGCTTGTGCCACGTGTTTACTTTCTGATCTCACACTGCGGAAACTTCAGTTGAGGAGCATTAACGATTATCTATTATACATTTTTGATATTTTGGAACAAGATAGTTTACGCAGGAGAATTATTTAATCCATTTTTACCACGTGAACCGCTGTTCCCCATATCTCCAAAAAGAGTCAGGTAGTTCGAAAGCACCTAACACCAAGCAGTGCGTGTTATTGCTCCTCCTGCCACAGCAGTCAATCCCCCCGCCACAGCCATCCCAAAATGCACCGCAATAACTCAACAAAGTTCCTCAGGCAATTTGTCCTTAGACAGTACCTTCCAGACCTATGACCACTGTCATTTTGAAGGAGTAGACAAACCCCTACTTCGGAAAATCACCAACTGGACTTTCCCTCCAAATCATTCACCACTCCCACTTGGAACCATATAAACGTTCATTCACGGTAACAGGGAAAATGTTTTAGCTTCCTCCCTAAAAGCACGCTGGGTGTACCCAAAAATCATGGTCTGCAACGAGTCAAGAAAGCAGCTCACCTTCTGAAGGGCAACTTAGGACGGATAATAAATTCTGTCCTAACCAGCAACTCTCACATCCAGTAAAAGTGATATTTTTAATGCATTGGTGCTTTGCATTTCTGAGGCCTGGGATGAACTGTTCTCCATTCTTAAAAAATAAACATCGATTACCAAATTCATTTTTTCCAATTAAGAGGCAATTTAGCGTCGCCAATCCACCGACCCTGCACATCATTGGGTTGTGGGGGGAAACCCACGCAAAAACGGGACGAATGCGCAAACTCCACACGGACGGTGACCCGGAACAGGGGTTCGAATCTGAAAACTCGGCATCTTCACGCAGCAGTGCTAACCACTGCGCCAACATGCTGCCGCTATTTTTAATTCTAACGGTGGAATGAATCATATAACTTCTACCTCAGAGCAAACTGGACCTCAGGTATTTCTAACAGAATGAATCCTGGAAGACAGAAACAATGTGCTTGCTGCAGTCAGGTGGAACTGAGTGGTGTGCAATCTACTCTAGCGTTAAACGCTCTCTCCTCCTTTCTCTCTTTACAACCCTCCTTTATTCTGTTTCTCTTTTGTTTCTATTGGTATCGGGTGAAGATGTGATTTGCTGTGGGTCTCTTGACGAAGATATTCGTCGGCAGCTTTTTCCAGTCAGACAGATTCTGCGACTTTGTTGCTTTTTGGACCCAGTGCAAACATGATGAATAATTGGAAATTCACAACACTGAAGGAGGCGCTTTGTTCCCCAATTACTGTGTCTTCCCATTATTACGATTATACAGACACATGGTCAGATAATTCAGCACAAGTGTTGGGATGTCTTGCTGAAGTTCTACAAGACGTTTGGAAGGACACACTTGGAATATTGTGTACAGTTCTGGTAACCCTAATATAGAAAGGATATTATTAACCTAGAAGGAGGGCAGAAAACTTTTGCCATGCTGCTACCGGATTTGATGGTTTGAGTTATAAGAAGCGGTTGTTTCGACTGGAACATTATTCTTGGAGTCTCCGGGTGATCTTGACGACGGCTATAAGATAATCGTTCAGGTATATTATCCCAAAGGTAGTATCCAAAACTAGAGGGCATAGGTTTAAGGTGAGAGGGGAGAGATACAAAACGTTCCAGATGAACAATTGTTTCACACAGAGGGTGGCGTGTGTCTGGAACGAGCTGGCGGAGGCAGTAGTAGAAGCGTCTACAATTCTGCCTTTTAAAAAGCATTTAGATAGTTATATGTAGAAGCTGGGTATATAGGAATATGACCAATTGTGGGCAATTGGACAGGCTTTGTGTAGTAAAACTGGGCGACATGGATAAGTTAGGCCGAAGGGCCTATTTCCATGCTGTAAACTTCTATGACTCGATGACCTGTCCCACCTTCCAGCTCTGTGTCGCTGCAGATTCGAGCACACCGTCTATATGTCCAAATCGGTTTGAATGTCTGCCTCCATTTTTCTCAGCGACAGTGAACTTTCAGGCAGAATCTCAGCTGTGATCAAACTGAATGTTGGGGCAGGAGTGAGTGGTCGTGTCGTCTCCCTCTGTTGTCATTGACTATCAGTTCCAGTTGCCACAATACCCGCAGATGAATAAAACTGCGAGATCAGATTTTTAAGTTACATCTTTCCAACAATGATTTCAATTTTCTGGGATAGATTTCAATTATCTGGTCCGCACTGCCTGTGAGATTGGTGGAGGTAGATACAACAGTGGATTGCAAATTTCAACGCGAGAAATGACAGGAATGAAATGCATGCATCTGGGGAAAGGTCGGTCGAGTGGCATTGAATGACCTGCTAATCTCAAGAGCCGCTGGTGTCAAACGGAATGAATGTCTTCCGTCGGTACTTCACGCACTTTTAAGTTTTTGGTCACGTCTGGCTGTGAGATGATGTGCAGCAACACCTGGAGTTTCGCCTCAGTGTTGCCCACCACGGCGAATACCGATCACGGAAATCCTTCATATACAATGTGTCCATGCGTGACGTCAGCGTCAGCTTTAGCTCACTGGTTACTTCACAGCGTCAACTTAATTGTGAGTTCGGACCTGTCTCACCGTTTGCTGCCTGGCGTTTTTAACATTCCCAAAACATGTGTGTTGCATAAATAAAAGCAGCGGCACATTTATAATTAGAAGTAGGTGTATTTTGTTAGAGGTTGCATTGATCTGTTTTGAAAAGAGGCTTGTGCCACGTGATAACTTTCTGATCTCACACTGCGGAAACCCAAGTTCGACTCCAGCTCTGTACAATATCTGACCTATCAAACGTTGTCAATTACTCACAACCTAAATGGAGAAATAGAACTTTAACGATGATCTATTATAGATTCTTTGAAATTTCGGAACAAGATTTGTTACGCAGGCGAATTGATTAATCGATTTCTTTCCACGTGAAACGCTGCTCCCCAGATCTCCAAGAACACTCAGGGAGTTGGAAAGCATCCAGGACCAAGCAGTGCGTTTGATTGCTCCTCCTGCTACAAGCATTCAATCCCTCCGCCACAGACATCCCAAAATGCACCGCAATAACTCCCTGAAGGTCAACGAGGGTAAGGCAATAAATTCTGTCATAACCAGCAACTCTCACATCCAGTGAAAGCGATATGTTTAATGCATTGGTGCTTTGAATTCCTGGGGCCCGGGATGAACTGTTCTCCATTCTTAAAAATGCACCGTAATAACTCAACAAAGTGCTTCGGGAAATTGTCCCTCAGGCAGCACCTCCAGACCTCCGACTACTATCATTTTGAGGAACTCGACAAGCCCCTACTGGGGACAATCACCAAGTGGAATTTTCCTCCAAAATACTCACCACTTCCACTTGGAACCAGATAAACGTTCCTTCACGGTAAAAGGGTGAAAAATTATTTATCATAGATCATCATAGAATTTACAGTGCAGAAGGAGGCCATTCGGCCCATCGAGTCTGCACCGGCTCTTGGAAAGAGCACCCTACCCAAGGTCAACACCGCCACCCTATCCCCATAACCCAGTAACCCCACCCAACACTAAGGGCAATTTTGGACACTAAGGGCAATTTATTATGGCCAATCCACATAACCTGCACATCTTTGGACTGTGGGAGGAAACCGGAGCACCCGGAGGAAACCCACGCACACACGGGGAGGATGTGCAGACTCCGCACAGACAGTGACCCAAGCCGGAATCGAACCTGGGACCCTGGAGCTGTGAAGCAATTGTGCTATCCACAAGGCTACCGTGCTGCCCCAAAAGCTTTCTCCATAAAGGCACGTTGGGTGTACCCAAACCTCAACGGCCTGCAATGCTTCAAGAAAGCAGCTCACCACCACGTTCTGAAGGGCAACTAGGGATGGGCAATTAATTATGTCCAAACCAGCAACTCTCACATCCAGTAAAAGGGATATTTTTAATACATTGGTGCTTTGGATTCCTGGGGCCTGGGATGAACTGATCTCCATTCTTGAAACAAAAGTATCGTGTACCCAATTCATTTTTTCCAATTAAGGGGCAATTTGGCGTGACTAATCTACCTACTCTGCACATCATTGGGTTGTGGGGAAATAACCCACGCAAACCCTGGCAGAATGTGCAAACTCAACACGAAGGGTGACGCAGAGCCGGGATCGATCCTGAGAACACGACGCGGTGTTTATCATTCTAACGAGAATGAATCACGTAACTTCTGCTTCAGAGGAACCTGGATCAAAGTTATTTCTAACAGCATGAATCCTGGAAGAATGAAACAACTTGCTTGCTGCAGTAAGGTGGAAGGGAGTGGTGTGCAATATACTCCAGCAGTAAACGCTCTGTCCTCCTTTCTCTCTTTACCACTCTCCTTTATTCTGTTTCTGTTTTGTTTCTATTGGTATCGGGTGAAGATTTGATTTGCTGCGGGTCTCTTGAGCAAGATATTCTTGTACATCTTTTTTCTAATCAGACACACTCTGTGACTTTGTTGCTTTTGGAACCACTGCAAACATGATAAATAATTGGAAATTCACACACTCAATGAGACTCTTTGTTCCAGAATTACTGTGTCTGCGCCCAGTATTACTATTATACACTTACATAGTCATATAATTGAATACCGGAGTTTGGGCATCTTGCTGAAGTTGTACAAGACATTGGGAAGGACACACTTGGAATATTGTGTACAGTTCTGGTCACCCTAATATAGAAAGGATATTATTAACCGAGATGGAGGGCAGCAAAGATTTGCGAGGCTGCTACCGGACTTGATGGTTTGAGTGATAAGTAGCGGCTGAATATACTGGAGCATTTATCTTGGAGGCTAGGGGTGATCTTGACGACGGCTACAAAATAATGAGGCGCATAGATAAGGTATATTTTCCCAAAGGTAGTGGAGTCCAAAACTAGAGGCCATAGGTTTAAGGTGAGAGGGGAAAGTTACAAAATGGTCCGGAGGAACAACTGTTTCACACAGAGGGTGGTGAGTGTCTGGAACGAGCTGGCAGAGACAGTAGTAGAAGCGTCTCCAATTCTGCCGTTAAAAAGCATTTAAATAGTTATATGTGGAAGATGGGTATTGAGGAATATGACCAAATGTGGGCAACTGGACAGGCTTTGTGTAGGAAAAAGCTGGCGGTATGGACAAGTTAGGCCGAAGAGCCTATTTCCATGCTGTAAACTTCTATGACTCGATGACCTGTCCCACCTTCCAGATCTGTGTCGCTGCACATTCGAGCACACCATCTATATGTCCAAATCGGTTTGAAATTTTGCTGTGGGTGTCTGCCTCCATTTTTCTTATCGACAGTGAACTTAGAGGTAATGATCGAGTCTGAGGAACAGGCAGGAAATGTTATTGAGGCTGTACGTCAGCTATGGTCAAACTGAATGTTGGGGCTGGAATGAGTGGCCGAGTCGTCACCAATGTTGTCATTTGTTATCACTTCCAGTTTCCACATTACCCGCTGATGGATATAGCTGCAAGTTAACATTTCTAAGTTATATCTTTCCAACAGATATTTCTACTGTTCATGGAAACACTTCATTTATACCGACATTATCCAGAACTTACATAATTTTAGACGTGTCGAACGAATCTCTCATCATCGTCTTTTAGTTCCAATAACCCAACGCCAGTCTATACAAACATCCCGAACGGAAAACTGTTTCTAAAGTATTCACACACCGAGTATTTCTGATCTGGTCTGCACGGCCGGGGAAAGTGGTGGAGGCAGATACAATAGTGGCTTTCAAAAGGGAATGGGAGAAGTGACAGGAATCAAATGCATCCCTCTGGGGAAAGGGCGGTCGAGTGGGATGGAATTATCTGCTAATCTATAGAGCCGCTGCGGTCCTCCATCGGCACTGCGCGCATTTCTCTGTTTTTGGGGCTCATCTGTCTGTGAGATGATGTGGACCAACACCTGGAGGTTCCCCGCCAAGTTGCCCAGCACCGGAAGCGGGCCCACGACAATCCTTTATATACTGTGTGGCCAGGTGGTACGCGAGCGTCAGCTTTAGCTCAGTGGCTACTTCACAGCATCAACTTATTTACAGGTTGGAATCTGTCTCACAGTTGGCGCTAACTGGCGATTTTAATATTTCCAAATAATTTGTATTGCACCAATGTAAAGTAGAAGCACATTTAATAATTAGAAGTCGATGTATTTTTTTGGAGGTTGCATTACAATGAGTCGAATAAGCGGCTTTTGCCACCTGTTTACTTTCTGATCTCACACTGCGGAAACCCAAGTTCGATTCCAGCTCTGTACAATAACTGGCCTATGACACTTTGTCAATTATTCACAACTTAAATGGAGGAAAAGTGTTTGGAGGATATTTACTTTATCTATTATCCGATTTTATAGTTTAGGAACAAGATTATTTATTCAGGCAAATTGATTAATCTGTTTTGTGTTTTGCACGTTACATACCGTTCTCCATATTCCCAAGAACACTCGAGAAGTTCGACACCACCCAGGGCCAAGTATCCCGCTTGATTGCTCCCCCTTCCACAAAGATTCAACCCCTCCAACACTGGCGCATAGTGGCAGCCGCGTGTTCCATCCCAAAATGTACTGCAGCAACTCACCAAGTTTCCTTTGACAGCACCATCCAAACCCACGACCACTCTCATCTTGAAGGATAAGAAAAGCACCTCAGAAAACCACCAAATGGAATTTCCCCTTCCAGTCACTCACCACTCCCACTTGGAATCATCTTGTCGTTCCTTCACTGTAACGAGGGAAAACATCATGAACCTCCCTCGCTAGAAGCACTGTGGGTGTACCTATACCTCACAGACTGTGGTGGTTCAAGAATTCAGCTCACCACCATCTTCTGAAGGGCAACTAGGGATGGGAATTAAATGCTGCACTAACCACCAACTCGCACATTCTGTAAAAGTGTTCTTTTCAGCGCCATGTTGGATTGAATTTCTGGGGCCTGGGATGACCTGTTCTCCTTTCTTACGGTGGAGTGCATCATGTAACTTCTGCTTCAGAGGAATCTGGATCTAAGGTATTACTAGCAGCATGGATCCTGGAAGACAGAAACAATGTACTTGCTGCAGTAAGGTGGAAGGGAGTGGTGTGCAATCTAACCTGGATTTAAACGCCCTCTCTCCCCCTTTCTCTCTTGAACACTCTCCTTTGTTCCATTTCTGTCTTGTTCCTCTTGGTATCGGGCGAAGATTTCATTTGCTGCAGTTCTCCTGAGCAGAATATTCTTCGACATCATTTTCCAGTCAGACATATTCTGTGACATTGTTGCTTTTTGAAACCACTGCAAACATGATGAATAATTAGAAATTCACAAATGAAGGAGGCTGCTTGCTCCATCATTACTGTGTCTTTGTCTATGATCACTGTTGTACAGACATGTGGTCAGCTCATTGAATATAGGAGGTGTGCGTCTTGCTAAAGTTGTGCAAGAAATTAGCAAGGCCACGCTTGGAATACAGTGTACAGTTCAGGTCGCTCTATTGTAGAAAGTATATTATTAAACTAGAAAGAGTGAAGAAAAACTTTACGAGGATGCTATTGGAACGTGATACTATCATGGGAGTGTCACTTTAAGAAATGTTGTTGTCTTATCACATGGCTTCAGTGAGGTCATTTTGTGGGTGGAGCTGAGCTGAGGCTGTGAGCTTTGGTTTACTTTCGCTTTCAGTTTTGACTGCTGTGGACTACAGACAGAATAAATAAGTGTTTTGGCCTGTCTCTCTCTATTCTCATTTCACAGACTTGTTGCAGAAATACAATTAATGATTATAGCTACCTGCTTTGGGAACTTAAACAATATCGTTGGCTTTCCGGGTGGAATTAAAGCTGCTGGTGAGACGGGATTAGAATCTCAGGGAAAACTAGTCTCATTCAAATAAGAATGCAGAGTGCTGTGCCACACCCTGGAAAAGCCTGATTTTGGTTTATAGGATTTTGTTAGTGAATTGGAACAGTAATGGGGGAAAGCATTATATTATACATATTTTACTGAAGCTGTAAGGTGTCTTCATGTTTGAAATTGAAAAAAAAATCTTGCCGTGTGTTTATATATATAGGTTAACTAAGTTCTGAGAATAAAGCTTGTTTTGATTAAAGTGTCTAGGAAGACTGTTGAATTACACTTGGAGGGAAGGCCTTGTGTTCATCCGAGCCAAATTCAACATAAAGGTTGTAGATCAGGTGGACTTCATAATATATATTGGCGTGTCTAAGCCTGGCCCACCACATAATTTTGAGTGATACGGTGTGTTTGGTGGACTGGGACTTTTTCCCTTGAGGCGTAGGAGGCATCGGGGTGAATTTATCGAGGAACAGATTCTCAGCTACATTTTATAAGGTAAGAGTTTTTCTTTTTGTTTCTTCTTCTCACAGTTACTTTAGGGTAGAAAGCTAGATTTAACATTGAATAACCACCTTTCATAACCAGAACACACTAAATTTTGGGGCGCCTATTCGTGAAAACAGCAGCAGTAATTTATTAAGGGCCTTAGTATTTAGTTTTCCCCAAAATCCAGCAACCAAAAGAGGGAGAGATGTCAATTGGTGGGGTTGTGTGCTACTCCTGCACGATGTGATGCATCATAGAATCTTCAAGTGTCCCTGAAGACTACATCTCTGGAACATGTATTCAGTTGGAAAGGCTGACTGAACGCATGGGTCTGTTAGAGCAGCAGCTGGAAGTAGAGGAGCACACGATGAGCTGAAATTGTGATAGATAATAGCTTCAGAGATGTGGTCACACGCAAGGTGCAGGAAGGTCGATGGGTGAACGCCAGACGGGGTATGCAGACAGTGCAGGGTTTTGCAATGGCTTTCTCCTTATCGAACAAGCATGCCGTTTTGGATACTGATGAGGAGGAAGGGGACAGCAGGAGTAGTGGCCAGAACGAAGGCACCACGACTAATTCTACTGCACAGACGGGGCTACAATAGTGG